>NC_063172.1:3785205-3945205 GCF_023159225.1 Perognathus longimembris pacificus | reverse complement strand
TTGTTCATAGGAAGCAAGGTAGCAGGGCTGAAGGTGAGAGATGGAGGGAAGGACATTGATCAGAGCTCATTGTATGCATGGATGGAAAAACAAACGTAATAACCTCTCTCGTATAATTTGTATCTGATAGTTAAAAGGTAAAAAATAATAAAATGTAAAAAAAAAACATAACCAGGTAATGGAAAGTATATTGGTTTATAAGGAGCACACCTCTTCTCATTTATGATACACTGAGCCTATAGATGAAGCCTCGGGCTCAGCCACCGCCAGCTCCTGTTGAAAACATGGATGCCTAACATTGATCGTCGAGTTGGACTCTAGTGTTTGCGTCAACTAATTGCTTGTCAAATACCAGCTGAATAAATTAAACAGTGCTTAAGCCTCAACAAGGGAAAACAGCTTTATTTTTTATATGGACCATTTCCCACAAGAGAGCTAAGCAGGTCACTGTTGCCTCTGTCTTTACTTCACAGATAACTTCCATCTATCAGGAGTGGGAGAGAGTGTTAGATATCATCGACAACTGGCCATTGTTGATTCGAAATGTGGTCAGTGTGTATATTACCGTGTGCACAATAAATTCTAGGTATCTAATTTTGATCTGAAGATATTCGAATTATCTCAAATAATGCTTTGGTATGTGGGCATGGTAGGTTAAAAAAGAAAACCCACCTGAGGAAAGGAAATTCTTCTGTGGAAGACGTGGAAGCCATTGAGCCACCTAGAAATACGACTGAAGATCGGTCTCATGGGGCACTGTACGTTCTGGGCATGGAGCAGTGTCTAATATCCACTCTGCTGGGAACACACCATGACACATGACTATCCAAGCCCTGAGACAGAGAAGTCCAAGGCAACACGTGACTCTGCCCCTGGTCTTTTTTATTCTCTGTGACTCAACTACCCCCTTGGAAAACATGAGGAAAACTTAGGAGCAGAATTTATTACTGAGGGGGCAATGGGGTACAGGCTGAGTTTGGCCCAACTATGGTTTGTTAGTTAAGTTTATTATGACTGCCTTTCCAACAGATTGACTTTCAAAGAAATGCAAAGTCGTGGTAATAGAAATGTGTGCAATTTCATAATCTTTTGATTAAATCTTTTGATTATCACTTCATCATCATTAGCATTAGCATTATTATTGACCTTTATGTAAGTCATTAGTCATAATAATTGAGGTAAGAAGGTAAGCTATGCTGATATCAGCCACATAAAAGACATAATTCTACTGAGCTACAAATCTTATTGTATTGATTCTTGGAAAAGAGGAGGTGTAATATATCTCAAATACCTCATAAGTAGTTTATATAAATTCATTGATCTAGTTTACCTTCTCCTTGAGGATTCTATGCCCATTTCACAAATAAAATTGGGAGGAGGAGAAGCTAAATTTTTGACTAAGCCAGCGTTTTCCTCAGCATTTTTTTTCTGCACAATAAGCTTGAACTCAGGTTTCTCCAACTAGAAAACCAGTTATCTGAATTATCTCAGCCTCTCTTTAGAATTTATTCATTTTAGTTAATGAATTCTGGTTTCTAGGTAGTTAATTCATACTTCAGCACAGTGGGATGAACAATGCACCTTGTGTTAGCAGTTTTGCTTCAACCCGCCACCCTACCCCTGATAGTGAGAATCTTTACCTCTAAAGCTGTCCTTGTCTTCGTCTTTCTGACACCCTATGACCTCGGAATCTGATCGTATTTATCTCTGAAATCTTCTGCGTCCTCTTCACCCGCTACCCATTTGCACGCCTCCAAGCCTGCTCGTCGAACTCATGATGTCTTAACTGTTCAAGACTTACTGTGCCTTGCCTTCTCCAATTCAGCTGCCATGACCTTCTATGTGAAATATTCCCTGTCCTCTAGGATAAAAGTTCAGCCCTTCATTGTGTATATTCCTTCTACTGGCCCTTTCTGTAATCTCTCTCTCTCTCTCTCTCTCTCTCTCTCTCTCTCTCTCTCTCTCTGTGTGTGTGTGTGTGTGTGTGTGTGTGTGTGTGTGTGTGTGTGTGTGTGCTGTGTTTCCTTATTCTGTGAAGGAGTATCCCCATAGTCTTTCTTTGAGAGTAAGCACAAGGAAAGGGTAGTATTTAACATGATTGCTATACCTCACTCAGAACACATATGTAATATCTGCTTGAAATTCTACTTCAGAAACTCCAGCATCATTTTTCTCGCTTCACAGAGAAAGAAATTCACACTTGGTAATGTTAAATAAATGTCTTCCTATAAGTTATGGAACACAGCTTATATGTGGTTCAACTGGGAGTAAATATAGTTCTGACAGTGAAGCAAGTGTCCTTTCCTGCTTTGTTCTTTGTTTTCTCTACCATGACTGTGTCACAAGAGCCTTGATTGCAATTGAAGGGAGGGAATGGAAGGGAAAGGAAGACAAGTCTATCCCAAAAACTAAAAAATAAGTCAATCTATTTCTCAATTTGATCTGAGCAGCCTTGGTCTGTCTTTACTGCTATCACCAGTTTCCCACGCCTACATTTTTGATACTACAGAAAAGGACAAAAGGCCCAGGCATTGCCTAGTGGTGCCCCCTTCTGACCATGCCAACAAATTCCTCCATTCCTGAGCTGTGAGGATTGTTGTTCCTTGGCATTTGTTTTAATGTTCAGAACAAATGGATTGTGACCATTGGATGATGCTGAAAATTAGGTTTATTTGCAGATGAACTGATCCAAAATTACTAAAACTGTCATCTCAGGAGGCAAATACGTGGTTCATGCTTGAATAGAAAAGAAAAATATAGCTTCTCCCTCCTCAGTGATCTCAATAAGCAAACTTGAAAGCCCACCCAATTAGAACTGCATCTTTCTGTCAGGCACTCCGCCGGAGTCTTGCAACATTTCAACGCAGTCATTGTATTCCAGCAGCTCAGGAAAAATCTGTTTTACTTCACTTGAAAAAGTTGGATTGAAACTTCACATTTGAAATAAAATCAGACCCTGTTCAATAATGCTGCAGCATTTCTGGGAAAGGAGGCTCAAGAGAAAAGGAAGAGACAAATGCTGGCAAAGGATGGACCATTCCAGAGGCTAGGACAAAGAATGAGAAGAGAAATCACGAGGCTCTATTCTGGCCTCAGCTCTATACTCTGTGAATGACAGTGCTGAGCAAGTTGCTTAATGCCTGGGAGAAGTTGATTTTCTGTATTGTGGAACTAAGCAACTAGTACATGCCCCAGAAAGTTAATAAGCATAGTGATGACTAAAAAGGAAATGGAATATCCCTATAATCCAATCACTCTTACCTAGGAACCATATTCAAGCTCCAGTAGTAAAATCAACCACCAAGCAAGCCCTTTCCACAGAGCTATGTAATGTGTATGACTGAATAAAGAACCTGGCGGAGAGGGAAGGTGGCACCGAGGTCTCCAGCCCTCTGCCTGGTAACTGTGCGTTAGAACTTAGTGCAAGCCATGGCCCACAGGGCCAGCTGTGTCTTTTGTAAGTAAAATGTAACTGGAATGCAGTTTTGCTAATTCACACACATTCTCTGCCTTTACTATCCCGTCTTTCCATCCAGTTTTGCTGTTTGCTTTTCTCCTTTGCTTTCTTCTTCTTATGAGAGTCTATTTTGCTCAAATACACAGCACCTTTGCAAAATAGATGAATGTGTTTATCCTCCTGGTAGGTAGGTAGAGCTTTGCCAAGACCCACAGTGTCACCTGGGTAGCTGGGCTCAGCTGCAATCCACGGCCGTGGATAAACAAGTGAATGGAAAAGTACCAATGACTTGCCGTTACAATTTGGGTGATTTGCAGAAGGTTTATCTTTAAATTGGGAAGTAAATAGCCTTCCCTTAACACCCTCCTATGTGTAACAGTATGCAAGATTAACTCCACTGTTTACCCGTGTGTGACCAGATTCGCCTGTGAAATGCACAATGTAGCTCTGTGATCCACTCATCACCTGTGGAACACACGAGGTAGTTCTAGGATCTGCCCATCAGCCAGAGTGGGTTCAGTTATAGCCTCATCTGCAGGAGACTGTGATTAGTTTCTGGCAAATTGGCAGAAGTGCTGTTCCAATCAAATGCATAATCCACCTTTCCTATGAGTTAGATTTTCTTGTATTATATAGCATTTAGCAATTGGCATCACCCTCAGAATTATCCCTCTCAAGGACGGGATCTTTGAATGAGAAACAGAATTCTAACCAGTGCTAGATTTTGAGAGAGCCAATTTTCCTGCAGGTCAAACCCCAGTCTTGTCTCATTACATCCGTGGCTTCTACTGGGCGCCTTCTTTCTGAGGAATGCATGATCCAAGGGTGGGCCACCGTGGTGGTCAGCTTACATTTGAAATATCTAATGGACACATTTTCCAAAGCCTTGGTCCACAATGCCTATATTAAGTTCTCACAATAATACCCAGAGTTACTTATAGTTTTCTCATATCTTAGGATAAAAGTACTGACTAGCATTCATTCATAGGTCTGTTTAGTTGCCCCAGCCATGCAGATGATGACTAAACAGTGTTGACTGTCAGGCAAGCCAAGGCTGGAGCAGGGCAGTGAATAACCATCTGGTTAATATTTCATATTTATAAATACAGTTCATTCACTGACTGGGGTCAGTGTTTTGGGTAATTGTTAGGAAAGGGAAAGGCTGATAAGAGGATTGGGGAACTTTTTGTTGATCCTTCCAAACATAAAAAGACATTTAAAGAAAAGTCTATAAGGTTGTGGTTTAAAAAAAAAAAAAAAACAACAACAACTGGGCTGGGGATATGGCCTGGTGGCAAGAGTGCTTGCCTCGTATACATGAGGCCCTGGGTTCGATTCCTTAGCACCACATATACAGAAAATGGCCAGAAGTGGCACTGTGGCTCAAGTGGCAGAGTGCTAGCCTTGAGCAAAAAAGAAGCCAGGGACAGTGCTCAGGCCCTGAGTTCACGGCCCAGGACTGCCCCTCCCCCCCAAAAAACAACTATTTTTAAAGTTACGTTTACCTCTAAATAGTTGTACAGAGGAATTGCCATTCAACTGAGTAGTATATGGATACAAGGAATCTTGATCGATATTTTCATTTTGAATCATTGAAAAACCGAAGTATATTGAGTGACCTGTAGAAGTTATGAGAAATTCATGTGCCAGTATGTATAAATCGTTTCTCTTCACACACAGCCACACATCTGTTCTTTTATGCTATCGTAGAAAAGCTAAATCCTTGAAAGAGAGACTATATAGCTTACAAAGTGATGTATTCATCATCTACTTTGCTATTCCCTTTTTAGGGCAACATCCAGTGGTTGCTTTACTTGAAGGTCTTTGCGTTCATGCAAGCAGTTTCATTAGTAGAAGTTCATTGGGGAAAAATGGCTTTAGAAACGTGAAAAACGTGGCTTTAAATGTTCATTAATCTAGTTCCCCAAAGAGCATTTATGGCTGTCCACCAGACTAACCAAATTGTAGGCACATTACAATAAAATATATAAAATTCATCAGATAATACTTTCTGTGAAGGAGCCACAGCCCTGGAGAAAGGAAATCACAAGATAAACACACCCATCTATTAGTGCTATGTGGACAATTAGAAACGTGGACAAAATCTGCTTTATAGAAGACAGTGAGCTTAACCTTACAGAGAATGACAGAGGCTTGCAGAAGCCCTTGAGGAGATGTCCTTGACCTTTTCTGGAAGGGCACTATTGGCACTTCCAGCAGATGGCAGTTCCAGGAGTCACCTGGCATGTACCTCAAGTGAGGACCCAAAGGGACAGTTTGCCACCACTGGAGTGTGGGATCAGAGAGAGAGAGGGAGAGAGAGAGATAGTTAAGCAATGACCAGATCACAGAGGACCCTAAGGGCTCTAATTAATCTTGAGAAAACTGGAGGAAGTAAAGCATGAAAAAGACAAAGTAACAAGTTTGCATGTGCATTTCAGAACAATCTGCCAACAGGTCAGAGGGAAAGATGTTGGCAACACCAAGGGAACTTAGTCAGCTGTGTTTTCCAGGTGGAGAGGTTGAGACTCAGCTAAGCCCATGGGAGGGATCTTGCTGAGAGGGGACCAGGCACACAGTGACAAGAGGGCAACTAGAAGGCCCGGCAATGGGTGGCAGCTACAAATGGAGTCCAAAGTTACTTTGCGGGCTTTGCATTTACTTTCCAGATGGAAAGTTGAAAGTTATCATCTTCCCTCCAATTGAATATGCACTGCGGGTTGATTTTTGTTCTTTCATAGCTATTTGGTCATTTTTTCCAGCATAGAGTGGAAATTGCTGGAATCACTGTTAGTGATGGTATGATAGTCCTCAATCTAAATCCCAAGAATAGCAGGTTGATGGGAGCAAAAAACTGCTACACATCTGTACCTATGTGGCTACACTCCTCTATGAGTGTGCGTGTGTGTGTGTGTGTAGATACAAATATGTCTACACGCATATCTAATTAGCAAAGGAATGACACTATTGAAGCAAATGCAGGGATAATTATTCCATAGAAGCCCAGTTTTAACATGGAAACAACCCCAATGGATGTTCAACCTCCGCCTTTTGCTTTATCAACAATGAGACGGCAACATGTTGAAATGTCGGTCCCAAGGCAGACAGAGGCTCTGCTTCTACCGTCCGAAGTTTCTGTGGCTCTGGCAGCTCATTTGAGGGTCACAGGTCGTTTCCTCTCAAATCAGCAGTAGAGTGAATATACTATTCCTTGAAATGTAGCCACATACTCCACGGCATATTTTGGAAAGAGAAGGAAGCCCCAAATCACCACTGGAAGGTAGCTATGCTACTCTGAGGAGCACCTGGGGCCCGCACGGAGTGTCACGCCACCCAAGGGTGGTTCCAGGAAACAGAGGTGCCCGAGATATGCAAGTGTGGAACGCAGCTGGGAAAGGCTATCTGCTGAGTGGGCAGCACACAGCTGGCCTTTCAGCTGGACCTTAGGAGATGGAGTCATTCCTCAAGGAGAGAAGAAGCCAAGGTTATTAATGCCGTTCGTGATGGCAAGCAGGAGCGTACAAATGGTGACAGCACAAGCCCAGGGCAGAGAAAGACCAGCAAGGCCAAGAAAAACCCTTCTGCTTGCCTGTTATGCAAAGCACCCAGCTCAGCGCTGGTCTGTAGCACATTTCCTTGAAAAACGAAAGACTAGCGCACCCAGAAATACCAATGCCATGCCTTCCAGAGATAGGGTTCCTTCTAGGGAGGTGGGAGGGAGTATTTGATGGCCACCGCTGGTGTTACTGTCAAGTGGGGAATGGGAAAAACAAGAGAAAGGAAAGGCAAAGGAGATCAAGGAGCTTTGGGGAGTGCTTTCAAATAAGAGGAAGTTACAGGGTAATTAGGGGAGGAAAAATAGAATAAACTTGCTGTTGACATTTAGCTATTTTGAGAATTATAAAGCTAATTTATGGTGATTGCTTCCAAAAGGATATGGAGTCCTTGATTGTTTCAACAACTGATCTACACACATAATGAGTATCAGCTGGGAGCCAGATCTATGGCAAGATCAGATCCACGAGGGGGACACAGTTGCTGAATGTCTTCCATGTGCCAGGCATGCTGTTACAGTGAATCCCAATGAAACTCTGCAAGGGAAGGATTACTGTTGGCTTTCTGTGGGAATACAAAATCTTGCAAAGAGAATATAACTGCAAAGTGAACTGCTAATTGCACTCTGTGTACATCTGTATGCATCGAATATATACCTCGGCACTCAGCTTTCAGCAAATGGTCTGTTGTAGGCTTAGCTGGAGATGCTTCTCAGAGCTGGAATCAGCCCCAGCACATGGGCTTCTAGAAAGTGTCACATCACTACCCAGGCTTCAACCTGTAGTCACTGGAAATCCATTAAAAGTTTGGAATCTTTGACTATGGTAATGGCTGCTAAGAAGTCAGATGGTTGGTCTAGCCACAGTGTGCGTGCAGTGAGAATGCATGCAGTTAGGAGGCAGGATCAATCATCCTAGCAAGAAGAGATGTATCTCACTGACAGGGGAGCGGAGAAGAAGGGCAGAGACTCCGTTCACAAGGTGAGAGGCTCACAGTGTTAGTAGGAAGGGGTGTTTGTTCGAAGAAGTTGCCAGAGGGAGGGAGGAGAGTCAATTGGGTTTGAATTTGAATTTTTGTGTAATGAATAGTCAAGCACATATGTAACATAAGACAAAGCCAACCAACCCCCCAAAATAAATACTCAAGTGCATTGGCTGGAAAAAAATTCATGGGAGCATGCTTTTCTTGGATAATGCATTATTTACGTAATAAAAAAAAAGTCCACAAAAGAAGTGTAAGCTCACCATGGTATTTGTCCTACATGTCAAAATGGACAGAGATTTCAGTAAGAGTCTCGCGAAGTTTGGTGCATGGCAATAAAAAAAGGTTTCTCCAAATGCTTGTCAATCCAGAACTTTAGTATGGGACCCTACTTGGAAATAGGATCTTTGTGGGTCTTATTATTACCAGTTTTAAAATTGAAATTATCATGTTTTTATGTGAACCCTAATTCCAATCATTAGCATTATTATAAAAAGGGAATAGAGGCAGGTGCTGGAGAAGGCTAAGATCTGGGGATCATAGTTTCAAGCTAGCCCCAAATGGTAAAGTCCATATTGTACACTTACTCTAAGGACAGAAATGCAGTGTAGAATGATACAGCATTTCTCTCTCTTTTGAGGTTATTACACTCTATCAATCTTATTTCCAATTCAATTATGAAAACAACACACCACCTATACCCTAGACCCCCAAACAAATGTATTCCTCTGAATATTAATTCAAAGAGACGGCCACTGTTTATCATTGATTTAAATTAAATATTAAGAAGGAAATTAAAAAGATTTTATTTCATCTATTCAGCAGCAACACAACAATTTATACAAATGAAGGCATAATTAAACAGTCTGCCATTAAATTACAATCTGCATCTCATGTAAGCAAACATATTAAAATTGAAAATGCTTGTCAGGAATAGAAAACCGGCTTGCTTCAATAAGGATTATTCTGACTGTATGAGTCACACTGAAACAATTGTTTCGTTTGTTTCTCCAAACTTGACTATGGCTTTTTCACTGTGACCAGACTTGCTGGTTGCATGATTTCTAAAATGTATAGTTAGAAATCATTCTAAGATTACCCACAGCAGTGTATGTTGGGGCAATCCCTGGGAGTCACTAAACTAACTCTAATTCAACTATTAAGAATCATCTGAGAGCTTACTGGTTTGAGACAGGGGGTTCAGGGGTAGAGCTGGGGGTTAGGGGGAGCTAATTGTCAGATTACTTGACAAGAAGAAAAGCTGTACATAATTAACACTTATGCGAACAGATGAGTTTAGGAATAAGTACAAGTCCATAAAACCATCGACCACAATTAAGCCATAAACAAACCATCTCTTCTGGAAGCTTCCTCTTGCTCTCTTACCATTACTTTGCATAAACGCAATGCCTTGCATGTAATAAGAAGCTTTACGATCTCCCCTCTCAGACAATTTTGAGTATACCACACAACTTGGCTACAAGAACACTCCAGTGTTCCTCTAGGCTGCATTATAAGCCCTGTAGGCCTCATCCAATTTCCAAAACTGAGGTGTTGTACCTTTTGAGATAGATAGATAGATAGATAGATAGATAGATAGATAGATAGATAGATAGATAGATAGATTGCTAAGCACTTCTCCCAGTGCTAGGGGCTCTATGTGCCTCCTGCTTGGTTGTCCTGATTCCTCCTCTCATCACCTTCCCACGATCACTCTCCATCATCCTTCCAGCCCAGGATGAGAAGAGCCATGGGAAAAAACTATGGCATGAAATTTGCCCGCCTCCTTCTCTCCATGGCTGATGATCTGGCCATGGGTTTTTACCAAACCAATCAGAAATTGAGACTAAAATGTTTCAGACACTCTGGTAGACTTCCAGTGAACACTGGATGTTAGTGAATAACTGGCCACTGCATCCTGAATGAATACTGGAAGTTAGTGAATTACCAACCACTACTACCTGACAGGTACCACACAGAGAAAGTAGTCCCTGACATCATGGACTGGCCTCAATTTCAGTCCTTGGTTTGAGCTCAGCAGTATTCCTGGCTTGGGTGTCATGAGTCATCCCCTCAGCCATGAAATCGACTTCCTTTCTCCTTAAGCAAATCAAAGTGGGTTACTAATGCATACATCTGGAAGATATTAACTTACACACTCCCCAAATCTAACTTAAAGTTTGCTTGCTTCTTTTCCTATCCCCAACTTTTCCATTATGCCTTGGATTTAAAGAAATTTCAATCCAATTGGCTTCAGGTAAGCAGATATGTTGGGAAATATGTCCCAGGCTTGTTCATTTTTTCATAGTGGGTTATTGAATCTAACTTCTGAAATTTACTTTGTAACCCCTTGGTTTGTTGAATTTAAATCCTCAGTTTCTACTGTAACATGCTCTTGAGAATTAGTTGTGAACTTTCTGATTTTGAAACTTCCTACATGTTAGTATTTGGTCAGAAAAAAACCCAAAATATAATCATTAATTTTTGTTGATTAGCCAGAATATTTTTGTTTCCTTTTTGTTTTTCCTCTGTAGCTCTGCCCTCCTAGCTTCTTCTAGATTAATAGAACAGAATGAATGATAATGATTTTAAGATCCTAATCAATTCTTAAGAATCATGGCTTAAAACACCCAACATCCTTGGGTATAATTCAACTAAAAAGAGAAGTTTCATATCACCTAAGAATCTCTTTTTTGTTTGTATTAGTCCCTAGAATTCTTTTGTTTGCATTTTATTTCATTTTTTTATTACTACCATGAAGTAACTGTACAAAGGAGTTGTCATTTAGCAAAGCAGTTTATGAATACAATATTTTATATGTACATGCATATACCCACGCATACGAAGAGACAAATTCTATACATTTATGTGTGTGTGCTTGCATCCACGGGCTTCAACATGATTGCTCATTGCATGGACCCCACGCACACCGATCAAATCTCACCTCTCTCCACCCATGCTCTTGAAATCACGTCCTCTCTCGAAGCCAGTAATTAACCATTCTGTGCTCCGCTGCCTTGGCACGGTCTGGGTAGAGTGGATAACTATTTCAGGTTCAGTCTCAGCGAGACGGCCTGCTCACTGATCACTTCCTCTTCTCGTCTACCCCACAAGGTCTCGAAAGGCCCCCAAATCACTTGGTATATGACAGAACAGACAGGCTTGCTTCTCGTTGCCTACCCACAGGCCACCTACCTGCGTTGACCATTTGTATGGCTCACAAAGGATTTCTTTAGTCGAATACACCATAATCGACGTGCTTATGTGTATTAACTAGTTGTACAAAGGGATTTCAATTCTAGAAGTCATGAGGGCAACACATCTTCATCGTCCCTTCTTCAATCATTCCCCTCCACCTTCACCCCATCCTATCCTTACCCTCAAGTGAAGTAGTTCAGTTTTCACATCATGTGCATTGACTGAAACAACTATGGTAGCTCCGTTGGCTTTCTTAAGGAAACAGGTGGTACTTATCTTTCTGTGTCTGGCTTACTTCACTCTCCACAGAAAATTATGGCTCCACTCCAATGAACTTCAGTAAACGATGTAGCTCGACCTCTGCCTTCCCTTCGCTCCAACAGGAGCTCATCACCCGCTCCTACGTTCACCTCGTCCCTTCTCTTAGCCCATCCCCACCCACCTTTTGTGGACTCGTGCCAGGGCTTGCAGTTGGCCAGTGCTGAAAAACTGCTTGTCAGAAACAGAAGTATGCAGGAGCCTGGCTGGTCTCTCTCTTGGGGAGGTGTTTTCCCTCTTAGCCAGTGTTCCTCCCCAGACACCGTATACTTGCCAGCTCATCTGTCATCATCACGTTTCTCTTTCAGAATCTTGAGCCGTGTGAAATTCTCCCATGCCCAGCATTGATACAGACTTTGGGAAAAAAAAATCATTTTCTTCAGCAGAAATCATTTCAGGGGTAAGTAAATCTAGCTGTAAAATGACCAAGGTAATGGGTCTTACAAAATGATGGTTATTGATTGGATTGCTTCAACAGACATTTGGTGAAATTAGTAATTACCTCTCAAGAGCGATGGCCCTGCGAGTAGCATTCTTTATAGTTTCCTTTCATTTTTCGTCAAACTAATAGTGACTGCAAGAGGCCCAAGATCTAGGCGTGATTCCTTCTAATGAAAACCCTGGTTACAAAGTAAAATCATTCGCATGATGAAAAATTAATTAAGAAAGTCTGTTACAATTTTTAAATATGCATTTGTGGTTAAATAAATTTGAAGATTTGGATTTCACTTGCTGCCCCTCAGGGTGGATATTTTACATGCTGTGGTTTATCAAATCACAACAACAAAAAAAAAAACCTAATCAGACTGGCTCTGCCATAAATGGAAGTCATTTATTTAGCCCTAATTGGGATCTGAAAAGTTATTAAGGCATATTTTTGGAGTTTGTTCAAATTAATTATTGTGAAGCAAATGAATTTATAAGCAGGCTCGTTTCTCTAAACATTTCTCCTGAACCAGCTGTGGCTTGTTCCAACAAATGAACATTATATGAAAAGAACAAATATTATGAACTAACATAGACAGAAAAATACATGAAGGGACTAAGGTTTGGGGCAGAAAGCTGGGGAGACAATAAAATAAAACATGAGTCTTTCTATCTATATTTGCCCAACCGAAATCATTATTGCCTCTACCTTATTTCCACTAGAAATTTATTTTAGGAGTTTACTAAAAATACAGGATCTTGATACCCAATTGATCTTCAGAGGTCATAACTTAATTTTATGGATCTAGACTTTTCCTTAAAACACAGTAAGTAGGGGGAAAAATAATTCAGTTTCTTATGCCCTAGGTATATAAGATCTTTCTGGGGTAGTACATGTCACATCACATCTATTGAATCAAGGAGGGGTCATCATGTAAAGTTTTATTAATTGGTGACTCAGAATCTGGCATAATGGTAGAATCTAGGTATTTAGATTGCATTCTTTACTTTGTATGCACTATTCATTTGGGATGTAATTACAATTTTATAACCGGAAATTCAAGCTTATCCTAATAGGTAACTGCACTTAATTTCAACTCTCAGCAGATGATATAATCGTTAACCTAGTTAAAGACAGCTATAGAATTTCTGAATCATCCAGCCCTAAGGCTGAGGATTTAAAATTACTAGGGCAATTACCTGATTGATTGATAGACCTGTATACCAAATGATCATTTCTTTCCTGAAATACTCAACTTGTATGATGAGGGAAATTTAAATGTTATACCAATAACTCTATATTACATGTGGGAATACAGACGATATACTCTAACAATAGTTTTAGTCTAGCAAGATGTGTGCACTTTTCATTTTTCTGTCTGTTTCCCCAAATCCACACCAATACGTTGTGTGAAACAGGTGACTTCTGATTTATACTCAGAGTCCCTTGGAAATAAGAATAGGCACACGCTCCCATCACCATTTTATTCCTTTTGTCCTCTTCAATTGTCTGTCCCAGTGTTCTACCTTTTACCTGTAACCTCTTCTCCACGGCATTTCAACAACTATCAGCATTCTGTAGGCTCCGTGCCCTGAAATTCCGGCCACACCCTTTTCAACCTGCTGAAATGAGGAGACAAAATTGGATGAGAGATGATCATGGGTCAAAATATCAATCACTCATTGAATCTTTAAGAATCAGAAATTAGGGGCTGGGGATATGGCCTAGTGGCAAGAGTGCTTGCCTTGTATACATGAGGCCCTGGGTTCGATTCCCCAGCACCACATATACAGAAAATGGCCAGAAGTGGCGCAGTGGCTCAAGTGGCAGAGTGCTAGCCTTGAGCAAGAAGAAGCCAGGGACAGTGCTCAGGCCCTGAGTCCAAGGCCAGCACTGGCAAAAAAAAAAAGAATCAGAAATTATTTTCAAGTAAATAAAATTGACCTTACTAGGAAAATGGATTAGGGGCAATGTGTGACTCCACCAATACTTGCTGAGGGCTAAGAATACATGAAACCACCTTATGAGATATGCTGTGTTTCAGTGAAATTGGAAGGCATACCTTCAATCCTCCTTACTTGAAGGTTAAAGGTTGAATGTGAACAGTTACCTCGTGTGTGTGTGTGTGTGTGTGTGTGTGTGTGTGTGTGTGTGTGTGTCTCCTTGGAAATCTACATCTGACGATCAACAGAAGATACAATATACTGATTCTTTAAACATAATTTGATTCCCAAGAAAACACATATAACTTCCAAAGGCAAATGTGGATAGTGAGGGACAAAATGAAATAGCATGGCATTGCCAAGGAGCTATGTGACTTTATGAATGTGTTGTGGAAGTAGATTCTAGCAAAAGCAAATACAAATCTTCTCAAAGGAAAATATCCCAAATGCATAGCCTTAGGAACTCCATTGATTAAACCCCATAAAGCATGGTTTGAACAGAAAAACTTATCACATATACAAGTAAGTCTTGACAAAAATCAAATCAATTCAAGAACACTCTACCCTCATGCTTTCAGTTGTGTGAGATGACAGATGCTGAATAAAAGTACCTTACGAGGCCTTTTTAAAAAGCTAATACCGAAACCCTATAAAGAGTTGGTAACGTAGCTCAGTGCTTGTTTAGCACGCAAAAGGTCCTGGATTTGATCTTCAAAACCTAAAGAAATAGTCAAGAAAAACATAGAAAAGAAACAAAATCCTGTGTTGAAGATCTGACTATCAGTACTTTAGAATTAAATAAGGTTGTTAGGATGAAAGTAGTTAAGGTAAGTCTGGAGTAGTGGGTATTGTAATGATAAATCCTATCTGTTAAGTTGTATCAAGCTTAGCTTGGCCACAGAGTACTGAGATGTTTGATTGGCATTATTTTATTTTAAGTAAATCCATGAAGGTATTTCAGGATGAAAGTACCATTTTGTTGGTCGACTGGGCAAAGTAAACTGAAGGCTTCAAAGATGAGGCCTCAATGAGAAAACTTATTAGAGTCCAGCAGAGGGAGTTCAGGAGAATATTAGGCATAAGAGTGGACAGAATTGATGTAAAGAATATAGGCCTAAAGAAACTCCCAAGAATGCTCAATAATGCTAGAAAGGTACAGAAAACGTAAAAGAGCACTAAAAGATATTGAGAATTGGGCCTGGTAGTACACACCTATAATCCCAGTGTTCAGGAAGTATAGGCAGGATAATTTCAAATTTGTGGACAGCCTGGGCTTCATAATGAAGGTCTGTCTTAAAATAATAATAATAATAACATAGAAATAATATTTAATAAGCATTGTAGAAGCTGAGAGAATATAAGTATTATATAAAGTTACCACTTCTAGTAACTGTTTTGACCAGTGGAAAACATGAGTCCACAAATAGCCAGGAAGAATAAATCCAAACAATAAAACTCCTGACACATTTTACTGAAAACAAATTGGCTGGCTGGGGATATGGCCTAATGGCAAGAGTGCTTGCCTCACATACATGAAGCCCTGGGTTCAATTCCCCAGCACCACATATACAGAAAATGGCCAGAAGTGGCGCTGTGGCTCAAGTGGCAGAGTGCTAGCCTTGAGCAAAAAGAAGCCAGGGACAGTGCTCAGGCCCTGAGTCCAAGCCCCTGGGAATGGCAAAAAAAAAAAAAAAAAAATGGCAAGGGAGAAAAGGAACTATTTCATAAAAATGATCATTAGAAGTGACTTCTGAATGAAATGATACTCTCAAGGCTCTCAGAGAAGTTAATTAGCAGTACGAAATTTGGTATGCTGTCTCAAGAAGAAAGACATACTAAAGCAAACAAAAATCTGAGCTAACCTTAATGAATTACTGAAGTATTTGTAAAATATGTATTTAAAAATTAAAACAATTACATGAGGAAGATCCACAAAACAAGGATGATAGATAAAAATAATTGAATCATTTGAAAACTGTTTAAATTTAATCACATGGTGTTGGAATAAAATTATCATAATAATTGTTATAATAATCATAATATTGTCAAATCCACAGCCTTAAAAATGAGTTGAAACTAAAACTTTCAATAAATACCCAGAATTATCATTGTACATAAATTATAAAGAAGTGGAAAATGGAAAATGTGGCTAGGGAGAATAGAGAAAAATGGGAAAGAATGATGGAAGAAGTGATTCTGATCAGAAAGCACTGGGCATTTACACTCACGTGTTAAATTTTAAACCCTGTATAGCATGTTGAAGTTCAGAAAATGAAATGAGAAAGAAAAAGCATGAGTAACTCAAGGTGTGATGAACAAAACTCTTGTTGGAAAGAAAAGATTCAGTAGAAAGTGTAAAAGCCCAATGAGAAAACTAGAAAGAAAAATGTACTAATGTAAAAAGCAGTATAATTAAATAAAATAGGGCTGGGAATGTGGCCTGGTGGCAAGAGTACTTGCCTTGTATACATGAAGCCCTGGGTTAGATTCCTCAGCACCACATATATAGAAAATGGCCAGAAGTGGCGCTGTGGCTCAAGTGACAGAGTGCTAGCCTCCAGCACAAAAAGAAGCCGGGGACAGTGCTTAGTCCCTGAGTTCAAGGCCCAGGACTGGCAATCAATCAATCAATCAATCAATAAAATGAATACAAAATACCAAGAGATGGAAACGTGGGCAAATAAAGCTTAAGGAAAGTGAAAAAATATTTTAAAAATGGAAATTAGAATGACAAAGGCATATATTCTAACAATAGAGGTCAAACTGTTCAGGTAAAATCTTTTTCTCTTCTGCCATCTTATTGTTAGTATTTATTAGTTTGTACAATAGGGTTTCATTTTGACATTTTATCCATATTAATCTGTTCACTTTCCCCACTCCCGCTAGTACCTACACCCCAGATAGGACCTAGATCCATTCCAGTCATTCAATAAATTTTAATATATGTTAATTGCCACAACTGTCTTTACTGTGATATTTCACAGTTATATATACACTACAGACTTAAAGAAAAAAATTGAAGACACAACTATGTTCTATTCACAAGGGATACAACCTAGACATGCTGAATGCTAAAGAGAAATAGATACTAGACAAATAATATCTGAAATATGGGCAGTTTTGTCTATAAATTTCATATAAACATTCTTTAAGCTCCAAAGAATTGTTATGAATACATATGGTTAAATGCAATTTCATACCCTAAACTCCTAATAAAGTAGCCTCAAAATACATATAATAGAGAATAGAAATTGAAAAATCTAAGAAATCTTTCACCTAGCTGGGGATATGGCCTAGTGGCAAGAGTGCTTGCCTCTTATACATGAAGCTCTGGGTTCAATTACCCAGCACCACATATACAGAAAAAGCCAGAGGTGGCGCTGGGGCTCAAGTGGTAGAATGCCAGCCTTGAGCAAAAAGAAGCCAGGGACGGTGCTCAGGCCCTGAGTCCAAGGCCCAGAACTGGCCAAAAAAATAAGAAGAAGAAGAAGAAAGAAATGTTTCACCTAGTAGAAATCTTCAACAGATATTTCTCACTTATTTGTTATGTAAGCATAGAAAATGTGAATTAAGACAACATAAGATCTATTATACATTAGCGAAGTCTGATCACAGAACCCCACTTGAATCCTTTGATATTAAACATTATTCTCAAGCATGCATGGAATTAATAGAATTAAACAAACAGAAAATGCTCCCTTCATTCCAGACCATCAAGATTCAACCACACATGGTGGCAGACACTTGCAATTCTGAAATATAGTAGGCTGAGTGAAAGTCAGCAAGTCTAAGGTGAGCCTTAGCTGACTAAGAAAACACTATCTCAAGAAAAGAAAACTAACATAAAATTAGTTTAAGAAATGATCCAATGAATTTCAACTAATCTCATACATATGGGTGGAAACACGTAATTTTGTGACGAGCCACAAGGTTAACAATTTTCTCCCGTGGGCTGTGCCTCTAAGAGTCCTTCCCACACTGACCCTGTACTGGGCCATATGCCTATCAGGAAATGTGAGCAAACAGAAGCTTGACAAAGGGCTTGCCATTTCTGATTCTTCTCTTCCCAGTCCTAGTTGCTAGAGTGGAAAACTGGGGGGTTGTGATAAGAGAAAAAAAAATCAGCAATATCATCAAAGATCAGCTCATAATAGGGCTATGTCCCAGCATGCAATGTAGCCCAGACAGGACTAGCACAGTGCGTATGTAATCACCACAGACCAATGACACAAGAGAAAGAACAGTCAATGGTAGTCGAACTGCTCAGAACCCATGAATCCCTCATCAATCACACATTGTCATGCATTTAAAGTTGGTAGTTTAATGGGGTCTTTGATATTGCCAACAGTGTAGGGACATTACACTTTTTTTTTTTTTTTTTTGGCCAGTCCTGGGCCTTGGACTCAGGGCCTAAGCACTGTCCCTGGCTTCTTCCCGCTCAAGGCTAGCACTCTGCCACTTGAGCCACAGCACCGCTTCTGGCCGTTTTCTGTATATGTGGTGCTGGGGAATCGAACCTAGGGCCTCGGGTATACCAAGGCAGGCACTCTTGCCACTAGGCTATATCCCCAGCCCGGGACATTACACTTTTGTATTTGGAAATTCATAATAAGATAAATAAAAATGAGTGTTATCACACTGCATCTGCTTCCTTCAAGTCATCAGAGGAAATCTGCCCCTTATAAGCTCATGGAATATGACAGTGATGCTCTATCTCATGTTGCTACCCTTTGCATTCAGCGTAGACCCATGGAACTGGATAGAGTCAAACAATCGTTAAAGGAAGAATAAAATGTATACGTATAGGTTCACCCCATCGGCTAATAAGGACGGAGGACTACCATGAAGCATGACCCTGGGCAGTGAGCGTCTTCATCAAGCTCGGGGCTACCGCATAAATTGGCAAAAGAATGACAACAACCCTGTCTTTGGAGTTGCTGTAAGATTATACATCAGCTTCTGGGCGGCTTGAGCAATTTATTTAATAGGTACACCTGCTCCCGCCAGCTGTGAAGCATTTGGTAAGGTGACCTCAGGCTCATCTCAACAGCTTGGCGTCCCCTGCATGGCAGGAGGGGGGCCTGGGGAGGGGCGGGGAGGGGGGGAAGCGGGAAGGGAAAAGTCAAATGCAGAGGGAGACATTCCAGCTCCTTTGAAGCGGAGGTGGTTGCCATGGAAACTCTTTCAGGAAGGCACATCGGAGGAAGTCAATACTCCCAAGTTCAAAGGGAAAGTTTTTGTGATGTGCAGTTGCATTTTTGGGGGGAGGGGGTGAGGTGCGCTCAACAGCCTCACAAATTCTGTGTGAGAAATAACAACAGAGGTATGACACAAGGAAGCAGGCTCACCATCTAAGGAGGGCTCTGAAGTGCACATAAAAACCAAGAATTCCATGTCTATTTGGGTGATGACGTACAATTCCGTTGAGTTCGTAGTGAATCAACCTTGTAGAATGCTTTCTCTGTGTCGGGTGCTAGATACGGAAGTGAACATCCATTGGTGAACATGAAAAGACTCGCTTCTCTAAGACACAACTTGGTCAAACAGTATGAAAACCAGGAGTATGGCGGTTCTTGATTCTGACTATGCAGGCTGTGATCCAAACAGCCAGAGGTAAGAAAGAAAGAAAAAAGAAAAAAACAAAACAAAACACTACCTCATCTGTGAGGTCAGTGTGGGCTGGGACAGAAGGAGTAAATCTATCTATTCCTCTAAGCAGAATCATAATAGTTCCAACAATGTAGCTGTGGTTTAAAACTCTCTGGGTTCCAATGTCTTACATGCAATTTAGAGACTTTGGGGGCAAGGTATTGGTCATATAAGGGTGTTTAAAACTGGGAGACAGCAAGTGAAGGAGTAACCTTGTTCAAAAGAAATGTACTGTTTATCTGACTTCTATCATTGTAACCCCTCCCTCTGTTCGTCACTTTTACAATAACAATTTTAAAATGCACACAAAAATAAGAAATTCACACATTCTGGCCTACAGAGGCAGCTCGATGTGAGTTGCTGCTTACTATGCTCTAATGGTAGCCAGAACGGATTGAGGACATCGTGTGGGTTAGGGTTAGATCATCAGTCATCAGTTAAGATGTACAAAGCAGCAGCCTTAGTGGATTGTCCTTGTAACAACTTTAGTCCATGAGCACTGTTACTCCCTGCAGTTTGTCCTCCAGGCAACTGTGACAGAGGGAGCTTAGAGTAAAGTCCGCAACACTCGGGATTACAAAATTGACAGTGATATCTATGGAGCCAAGTAGCTTCTTTCTTAACAGTCCACTGAGCTGAATGCTGGTGGCTCACGCCTGTAATCCTAGCTACTCAGCAGGCTGAGAGCTGAGGATCCCATCCATCTCCTGTCCTCAAGAGACACACAACACCAACAAAGCAAACATTTTCTTAAAGTGAAAGGTTAGAACAAAACTTTTCAAGCCAATGGTCCCAGTAAACAGGCTGGAGAAGCAATACTAATATCCAATAAAATAGGGGTCAAATTAAAATGACTGAAAAGAACCATTGCACTCTAGTAAAGGGAACTCTCCTACTGGAGGTTGTAACAGTTCTAAATTTCTATGCACCAATTATTGGAGCACCCAACTTCATCAAACAAATACTATTTAATATAAAAACACAAATGCTCCTTGATTGGAATAACAAAATGGCTCCATTTCCCGGTGCTATCTACAGATTTAATGTAATACCCATCAAAATCTCAGCAACATTATTCACTGATATAAAGGAAGCAATCCGAAAGTTTGTATGGAATATTAAAAGACCCAGAATGGCAAAAGCCGACATTAGCAGGAAAACAGTGTTTGAGGAACATCAATACTAAACTTCAAACCAAATTACTAAGCCTTAGTAATAAAAACAGTTTGGTAGTGGTATAAGAATAGGCCTGAGGATCAATGGAACAGGATAGAAGACCCAGAAATGAACCCACATACCTATAGCCACCTAATAATTTGATAAGGGAGCCAAAACACAGGACAGAAGAAAGACAGCTTCCTTAACAAATGGTGCTGGCAGAACTGACTATACATGTGCAAAAAAACTGAAGCTAGAACCTTATATATCACCCTGCATCAGAATTAATTACAAATGGATCAAAGACCTCACTGTAAAGCCTGAATACTGTGAAAATATTACAGGAAGTGTTATGGGAAACACTGGGGCTCCTAGGCATGGGTTAAAACTGCCTAAGTAAAGATCTAGAATCCCAACAAAGAAAGACTGTATAAATGGGACTGCATCAAGCTGAAAAGTTTCCGCATGGCCAAGGACATAGCTAACAGGATAAATAGAAAGCCCAAAAAATGAGAGATGATTTTTACTAGCTATGCATCATACAAGGGCCTCATATATAAAATATACTGAGAGCTCAAAAAAATTAAATTCCCCCAAAACAAACCCTCAAAGGAACAATAACCCAATTAACAAATGGGCCAAAGACTTAAAGAGGAAACTTAACAGAAGACAAAGAAACAATGACCAAGAGA
The DNA here is from genome assembly GCF_023159225.1 of Perognathus longimembris pacificus. Classification (NCBI taxonomy): domain Eukaryota; kingdom Metazoa; phylum Chordata; class Mammalia; order Rodentia; family Heteromyidae; genus Perognathus; species Perognathus longimembris. The sequence goes on along the minus strand of NC_063172.1, from coordinate 3,923,827 downwards.
CATAGGAAGAGATGTTCAACATCTCTGGCCATAAAAGAAATGCAGATCAAAACAACACTGAGATTCCACCTCACCCCAGGTAGAATGGCCTATAACAGGTGTGGGCAGAGATGTGGCCAAAAGGGATACAATAGCCAAAGGCTACAACACTGTTGGTGGGAGTGTAAACTTGCTCAACCACTTTAGGAAGCAGTATGGGGGTTCCTTAAATGTCTAAACATAAAGCTTCCTTATGACCCAGCAATTCCACTTCTGGGCGTTTATCCAATAGACCACATGCAAGGCCACACTAAAGCTACCAACACAGCCATATTCATTGCAGCCTTGTTTACCATAGCCATGATCTGGGATCAACTTGGATGCGCATCCCTGAGTAGACAAATGTATCAAGTAAATGTGGTATATATACACAACAGAATTCTGTGACTCCACCAGAAAGGATAATATTGCACCATCCATAAGGAAATGGAAAACATTAAACAAAGTTAGCCAAACCCAAAGAAAGATAGGTTGCATGGTTTCCCTTATTTGTTGTAACTAGAATGTGCCCACAAATCTACCAGTAAACACTGGGTAGTAGAAGACAAAAAAATGTTCTTGGACATGATAAAATTATATGAGACCCTAATTAGTGAGACCAAAGGAAGATATTCTTAGAAGAGGATCACAAAGGCTCAATAGCTATGTGCATATAATCATATGAAATGATGTTCATTGAAATGAACTCCAAAAAATGGAAACGAGATATTTTTTTTATTTTGCTTCTTTTTTCTCCTCTGTTGTTGTTTTTGATTTTTGTACCTTTTGTCTTGCATGTAACTTTATTTATTTTGAGGAGGATAAGGGGGAGCACAGAAAGTGGGGCAGGTGGGGAAGGTTAACGGGTGAACAAATGCACCAGTGCTACTCACTACACACTGTGTTTAAAATGAACGATGAAAATACAGGAATTTCCAAGCAAACAGGCACCATAAGCATGTAGAAACAGCCATAATCATATGTGAAGAAAAAGATAGTAAACAAAAAAATTTCAGAGACAAGGAAATCCACTTCTCTTAATATAGGAAGCAATTCATCAAGAGAGAATATATACTTACCAAATGTTGGCTCACCCAAGGTCATTAAACAAGCATTTCTGGAGTTAATGGTAGTAGCTTTCAATACTCCTCCTTTCTCACCAATAGATCGATCATCCAAACCAGCAGGAGAAACCTCAGAACTAATGAAACTACAGACCAAATGGATTCAACAGACTTCTACAGACTGTACAGTCTGTATCAGCTCATTGAAGAGTCCCCAAACATGTAACTGGCATAAAGCTAGTTTGATAAATATCTGAAAATAGAAATAGCCCCATGCATTCAGTTAAGTCTTAATGAAACTTAACAGAAAATATGCAAATGCATGGCGACAGAGCAATACAGCATTAAGTAACTATTGAAGTTAATTAAACATTGTTAATTAACCATTGTGTCATTAAAGACATAAGAGGGGGAATCAGAAAGTTTCTAGAAACTAATGAAAATGAAAGCACTACACATCAAAACCTTTGGGTGTAGGGCTGGGGATATAGCCTAGTGGCAAGAGTGCCTGCCTCGGATACACGAGGCCCTAGGTTCGATTCCCCAGCACCACATATACAGAAAACGGCCAGAAGCGGCACTGTGGCTCAAGTGGCAGAGTGCTAGCCTTGAGCGGGAAGAAGCCAGGGACAGTGCTCAGGCCCTGAGTCCAAGGCCCAGGACTGGCAAAAAAAAAAAAAAAAAAAAAAAAACCTTTGGTGTATAGCAAATGCATTGCTGACACACATTTACAGATAGGAGTACATACATTTAATAAGACAAAACAGAAACAAACAGATCTCAAATAAACAGCTTACTGATATATCTCAAGTACTTACAACAAAGAATAAAATTTTTAAAAAAACACAAAAAAACCTCAAATTGACTGATGGAAATAAATAATAAGGCTCAAGGGAGGTAGTAATGAAGTAGAGAATCACATGATGTTCAATATTCAGAGCAATTCATTGTCGACTGTTATTTTTCCCATTTTTCTATGAAGCTAGGCAAAAAGACACTACATTAAGCCAGGCACCAGTGGCTCATAGCTATAATCCTAGCCACTCAAGAAGCTGAGAGATGAAAACTGTGGTTCAAAACAAACAACTGGGTCAGGAAAGTCTATGAGACCCTTATCTCCAATTAACCACTGAAAAGCTGGAAGTAGTGCTGTGACTCAAAATGGTAGAGCACCAACCTTGAGTGAAAAGGTAAAGAGATTGTGTTTAGGCCTTGGGTTCAAACCCCAGTACCATCAGTACAAAAGAGTACAAAAGTTTATCAGACAAGACATACAAAAGTTTATCAGGGTTACATAATTGAGTTGTACATACATATTAGTTTTGCAAAGATGTTATCAAGAAGCCTTCGTAATTGTGGATTTAGTTCTCTATTCCCCCATGGGAGAATCTGACTTCTTGAAGGAAGTGTATCTTTCTGTTTTAGTGTTCCTGATGACTACAACAAGTAAATACCACCTAGCTAACACACACACACACACACACACACACACACACACACACACACACACACACACACACACACACTGAATAAGGAAATACATTGGACCAAGAAATCAATAAGCCAACCTTCTTTCACGGCATGTCCTGTGTTCGCTCTGGCTGCACGATGTCCTCTTTGACTTCCTTTGAATCCCAGGGGCTGTCTATGATGTTTTCCTTGCGGAGAATACCCCCATGCCCTATGCAATGAAATCATCCATGTCCCTGCTTAAAATTCTCTTTGCATCCAGAGCCTCAGGGGGGCTGCTTTGAAGAGCAGGGGCTGGATGGGAATGAGACAAGGGGGACCTCAAGGGGTCTTACAGTGGTGCCAAGGAGGACGTTCCTCGGCCTGATCAAGGGTGAGCACGGCTAGACCACAAGGAGCACTGAGGGAACCAGCAGGAGATGGTAGGCAAGATAAAGACCCTATCTATGCAGGCACCTGATTGCTCTCAGAAGAAGGATTCGATGCTAGCACGTTTATTACATACGGGCTAAAATCAGATTTACCTGAAAACAGAGACAATGTCTAAGCCAGTAAGATGAACCCATGGGTGAGGGTTGTCAGGTCCGCAGCATGGGGTGTGTAGGTGTGGAAGCTGGTGAGTGTGCAGGCAAAGGCTGTGCTTGGAGAGCTGGCATCCATCCTGTCCGCTCCTCATCTGATCTCAGCCACTGCCCTCCGCTTCTGAGCCAGACGGCCCACGGGGCCCCTGCCTTCGCTCTCCCTGCCAGACCTGCCACCACCACTCTGCTTTGCTCTCTGGAAAGTAGATTTCCTCGCCATGTTTCAGGGTGGAACTCAACTTCTCTTTGTACATCATCGCCCCCACTCACCTGCTTAGGGAGAATTCCAAACCGATTCTATGATCTCCGAAAAGCAGGGGCCCTCAGTGCTGACTCAGATGCCCACTCTGTGGATTGTGACCGACTTGAAACCCTCAACCATGACCATTACAGTGATCAGAATGACTTTACCCTGTCCACTGCAGACATTACCATCTGACTTAACTGCCACGTGCTTATTCACACTTGTCTATGATTTACCTTTGCCCTAGAACACAAGTGCCATCAAGTCCAGGCCCCCCGCCCCCTTGGGCACCGTTGTACAGGGCCAATGTCAGGTGCGTAAATTCTGTAGGGCAAAGGCAGATGGGATCCCCTGAATGAAGTCAGGATGGTGGTGGGTGTTGCAATTTCTGGTTTCATGAAACGTCACACACTTGATACCAGCCAACGTTGTCACCTGTGATGAGTGGAAATGGGAGCGAGTAGGTGGGCAGGAGGTGGGAAAAATCGGGACTTGTCTAGAGCTGGCTGTCAGCATCTTGGAAATAATAGACTCGAGGTCAAGTGGTGGGACCAGGGTGGGTCTTCGTGTGGGGCTCTCCCTAGTCATGCTGTGCCCACCACTGAACTAGAAAGTGCTTGGGCGAAAGGATTTAGGCAAACGCGCTTCCTACATTCAGAGTTCAGACGCAGAGAAGGTAAGCACCGAATGGATATACGTGAACAAATGAATAAATGGAGAGGATTCGACACTCCCGTTAGAAAACAGACTAAAATGTGAGTGCAAACAAGGCATCTTGGGGTTTTCGGACTGGAACAGACAGGTCATTTCTCCAAGTGGCATCCAGATGTCAACCGGAGCTGGGGTGATGGAGATGGGGGTTGAGAGGGCTCCGGCTGGCTGCCTAGCTGGGGAACGCAGCCCTCTGCTGCCCCCGCGTGGCTCAGCCTGCCAAAAATCACCCGAACAGGGATGCCCACAAGGATTCCATCTGAAGCTGCTCACGAATGGTCAAGAGTAACAGTGTCTTTCTCCAACAGGTTTAAGCAATGTAGGCTCCTCGGACACTTTTGTCGGAGGAGAAGTACCGACGTTGTTTTGAGGAACATTAGTGAGACCATAAAAACTAGAAACAGGTCCACAGAAGCATTTGCGGGAGTAAAATCAAGCAGGATAGTTTCGTGGGATTGATCGTTACATATATCCATGCAAGCAGAAAGGAGTGTTTGAACCCAGGGCCTTGTGCTCGCTGACCTTGCTTGCTCAGGTGCAAGAATAATATTTTATTCTGACCAGGCTTTGCCCCTCTCTGCAAGCCTGTCCTTGACAATATCTGCATGGCCACACTGGAAACCACGAGAGTTCAGTCTTCAAGGTTTCTTGATTTGGCACAGCTGTCTGCCTCTTTCCTCTTGAGAACACCATCCATTCCTCACTATAGTACTTGCATAGCCTACTTTTTTTTTTTTTTTTTTTGGCCAGTCCTGGGCCTTGGACTCAGGGCCTGAGCACTGTCCCTGGCTTCTTCCTGCTCAAGGCTAGCACTCTGCCACTTGAGCCACAGCGCCGCTTCTGGCCGTTTTCTGTATATGTGGTGCTGAGGAATCGAACCTAGGGCCTCGTGTATCCGAGGCAGGCACTCTTGCCACTAGGCTATATCCCCAGCCCGCATAGCCTACTTTTTGTTTCACTTAGAAACACAGTTTTTATAGTCCCACCTTTTTCTCATTTAAGAGACTGAGAGTATTAAAATGTCATAATATTTGATGTCCTTATCCCTTTGCATTTACACACACACATACACACACACACACAGTCAGTCCATCAGTCCCATGACGTCATCTAATAGCATGGATTTGAGCACCTTTATAATGATGGTAACTTTACAATTATAGTCTTAGTTTAGACCTTCCCTATAGATAATCGTATCTCCAACGGACCACTCCTCATCTTCATTCTTTGTAGTCATTATCACATGTGTATGTCTTAATATGAACTAGTATATTTCAATCAACCAGTAAGTTCATCCTTGCAAAACAAATCAAATTATTACACTTCTGCTCAAGCCCTCAAATGATTTTCATCTCTGTCACCCCCAAAGTCAAACTCTTTGCAATGATCTATAAGGCAGAAAAGGCTGTGTGTTAGTTACCAAGAAGATCTCTGAGATTCTCTCATACTTGTACCAGATCTCGGGCTGTGTGTTGTTCTTTGTGCTGACAGACTCAGCCCTCCCACTGTCCACGGGAGTTGTGTATCGTGCCCTCTCCACACGTCTCTGCTAGTGCTGTGTCACATGACCTCTGGTCATTGATGTCAAACACAAAATTCCATACTCTCCACACAGTGTATATTCCCGCAGGCCCCGAGGTACATTGCTTCCCCAAGACTCCTTATCTAAGAAGAGCTTCTCTGTACTGGAAACTAAATAAACAAACAAATAAACATCCTGAACATTGACCGAGGTCTATTATTTCATTCACTACAACCGCCTCCTTCAGTCGGTAAGGAACTGAGAGAATTAATATTTATTGACAGGGTGAATAAATGATCCAGATTCTTTGGAGGGTACGCCCGTGCATCTATGCATCCTCTCTACGGTTCTTTGATATGTATGGGATTACCTCGTTTATCGCCTCTCTCAGAGGGCAAGTAACAGCAAAGCTGTTAACTGGCAGAGCTAAGATGGGAAGTAAGCAAGTCTGATTCATTCCTCTGATGCCTGAGAAGCGTAGGCATGCTCAATAGGCATGCACGGTAACATCTTATTAAACTCAGAACAACAGGAAGGGTAATATCCACAGGGGCCATAAGGCTCTAATAATGAGGTTTATGAGGAGGGATTTGTAAAATACAAAATGCCATATAAATTGCCAGATCTGCGGTAAACCGCATCGATCCTGCTTCTCTGCTGTGCCTAAGACTTCGTGAAATGAAACTCCCAGACTCACAACAGAGACCGCAATCTAAGGCCGTGAAGAAGAGCACACCGAACTCTTCCTCCTTGCAGGTGCGTAGATTCGAGCCCGGGGAAGCACCGTTACCTAGGGAATTCCACTTCAGAACCCAGTTCAGTCCACCCTGCTTTCCAGTGTAACATGTACCTTCAACTGAAAACGGTATGGCGTTCATCCGTTTCCCTGCGCTGAATCCTCTCTCCCACCTCTGAGTCTTGTATCCCTCGTTCTCCCCGCGTCCCTTTCCCGGCCTCCATCTCCCACAGAACAGAACTGACCCAACCGGTTCAAGCTGATTCCAGTCATAAAGCTCCAAGTCTTCTGTGTCCCACACCCCATCCAGACCCACTGTGCTCCAGGTGAAGACAGACCGTGCTAAGCACACGCCCCTCCCTGGGCTCACAGCACAAAGAGACAAGGCCCACTCGGGTGCTCTTTATGTTCTCAGCCGGCAATGCCTGTTGGAGGCTCCTCTGCGTTGCTGTTTCACTTTATTTCTATCCTCTGTGTCTGTGTTACATGGTTGTTTAAATAGCAGGAGGGCGGAAAAGGGCACTGACACTTATTGATCAGTTTCTGTGTGCCGGTTTATTTATCCTTAAAAGTGATTCTTTAGTGGTCAACAATAGAGACAGGGGAAAAGGCATGGGTGGAGATTCTTGAGAGGAGAAAGGTTAATGCAACATTGAAGGCAAGCCTCGGAGAGGATGGCAGGAAGTAAAGGTACAAAACGAGGTAGAATGTTAAGAGGCATTTAAAATAGCACCCGGGATACAGAAGGGGTGATTGAAATGTTGTTGAACGAATAAGATACAGAACCAGAGCCAAGATGGCTCCCATTTCCACAGAAGAGAGGATGCACAACCTCTGCTCGTTCCCCCACATACGTGGCTACACTGGCTGCAGTCTGCCTCCGACTGCTGCTGCTCTCTGTTGTTATGAGGACGAGGACAACCTTCCCTCTCTCTTGCATGCTGCTCCCGCTCTGCGGCCGTGATAAAATTGGGCACCGTGGCCCACATCTCCCACACTCGTGCAAGGTGACAGAGACCAGTTCTTGAACGCATATCAGGGTTCTGGAAGTTCACAACGTGGATGGGAAAACTGTACGGCCCAGTTCATGCAGAGACAGGGCGAGTTCATAGTACGTACGCATCCAAGGACACTTCCCAAAGAGAAGGGACCACGCAGGCATGCCCCTTGGGGTGAGTTATGCTACTGCTCTGGGACCTGGGTCTTTGTTTATGAGAAGAGGGAACAATAGCAAACAAATTAGAGAGTGGCGACCAAAGCGCGTCTCCCTCCCACAAGAGCGGCCTGAGGAAGTGTCAGCTCTGTCCCACGAGCTGTAATCACACAAACACTGGGTTCTTCCTCCTTGCAACATCAATGCCACCAGTTGTGCAAAAGTGTAATCAAACCATCGGATGCACTAAGAGAAAATCAGGAACAAAGCAAGAAGCAAGTGATAGTACATTATAAAAGGGGTACAGCGTAACGACTACTATGTTATCATGGAGGAGAAATTGACCCAAATCACCAAGCTAAAGAAAGATTGGCTTTCTTATTATTTAAGTACATTGTACCACTCTGGGAATACTGACCGGACTGCAAATGGGGTCCTGGTCTTCTGACAGCACAAACTCTGCACCCTCTTCCATCTTCCCTTCTCCACAATGGGTTGACGAGGCTTCTTGTCATAACAAAAGCTCAGATGCTCAGAAGACACAGGAAAACAAGGTCTGTTTTCCTGCATCCGTTGTTAACTATTGGCAAAGTCTACATTCAAGAGTTTTTAGATTCTTGTCATGAAGGTCGCAGAGAAGGAGCTGTAACTCCCCCTTAAGTCAACAGCACTCTCCTGGAGTTCATCACTGGGGGAATTGGTGCAACTAGAGGACCCAAGAGAATTTGAAGCAGGTGTGGAAATTCAGACAGCTATAAATTATCACTGAATTTGGCACCAAACAGAGCAGTGTTTCTGAGTAATTCCTTTATGCCTGTCATAAGAATTTGGCATGCAAGTCTGTACTGCAATGCATGTCATAAATACAATAATTTATGGTTTGTTTCTACCCAGTAATGTGCAATGTCGTCCTCAACCTGGGAACAAGCACAATTAGAACTATAATCAGTAGTGACACATTTTGAAATGTTTCTATTTAATTACGTTTTTTTGCTACAGACTGACATTAATAGATTTTTTGAGCTGAGAAATCATAATAATTACTCCAGAGAAAATGACAAAGATAAATGTTATTTGTGTAAGAAGGCTGAACTGATCAAGATACTGACTGAGGGTTAGCTAGATGAAAAGGAAGACAAGTGTTCTGCTCATTTAGTTTGGTCTACCTACTAGTGTCACCTAAAGAAGAGGTGGAGAAGCATCTAGAATTAGTCCTCATGTTCTTTTCATCCTATTTTCTATCTATATCCTTCACTGCAGGTGGTTTAGTTTTTAATAGTAGAAAGAGTTCAAGCTTCAGATGTGATACTATCTGAGGAGAAATTCTTTGGATCATCAAGGTCTTCCAAACAATGCAACTTAGGGTGACTTTGCTGTCTGCTTTGTGATGATAATAGTACCAATTTCCCAGAGTTCTTCCGAAGATTATTTGATAAAATATAAATAAATAAGAAGCACCAAATCAGGGTTAAGAGTTAACTACATGCTCTAGAATTAAATCTATTTTGCTTTGAATCAACATTCTACCTTCTTGCTAGATGCACTGACTTGAAACAGTTAAGCATAATCACTAAAGTAAAAGCAAATTATTTAAGACTAACTGTACCAGATGCTACTAACACATATTAGCATCCTGTTTGTATAAAGGATGCTCTATAGCAGGAACATTGGCAAATGTTAGTTATGCTATTTGGGGGATAGAAAGAGAGCATGAGGGACAGTTAGACTGCTGGTAGGAACTTCATTAAAAACACCACCTCTTTACCCCAGCAATAGCCTGAGATCTCTGTGTACAGGAGCCTCTTGGGTTTCTTTACCAACTCTCACTTTCATTTAGAACATGAAGTTTTAAGAGGACAAGAGACACAAGGCCAAAGCCACTTGATTATAAGAAGTAGAAACCATTAGAAGGGTTTTTGAAAAAGAACTAGACTGGTTATATTGAGCAGAGTTGAAGGTCTCTGGGCTGAAGTTCCTTTACCTGGGTGAATGTACTCCATTTTGGTGGTAATTGGTTTCCTCCTCTTAGACCTCTAGAAATCATGTGGTTAAACTTCAGGTCCTACTCTGCTGACACTGTTTCTCAACCCTATTGATCAGGATTTGAGGAATCTCAGAATAACTCTCACATGAATGGCACGAAGCATCTCTGTCTGAACACAGACTCCTAAGATGAAATTGTTCCCCATAGACCAGTGTCTAGCCCCTGCGCCGTTGTCAATGTCACAAGTCACCTTCTCTTGTCCTTTGCATTTTTCTGGGAAGACAGACAGTGGTTCGCTCCAGCTCTCAAACCATAGGACCAATATTCTACAATTCCTCGTGGTTCTAATGTGGTCCCTCTCTAATGACCTGCGGTGAGACTTCAGGACACAATATTTCGTGCTGGTGAGAAGAGAGAGAGAGAGCACCCCTAGCGAAGTACGGCTCTTTGAAAATATCATTCCTAGCTTGAGTGTCTCAACCTCATTATCAATGACTTTGGTGAACAGTTTGAGTGTGAATCAGATTCTGTCCCTTCTGAAGGTTGACCGCCCTTCCTTCCTTTGGATGTCCGCATGTGGAGTCTTGCCTCTTGGGCTCAATCAGAAGAGAAACATAAAAAGGGTCCATTTTAGTGTTCACCTGGTTAAAGATAAGGATTTCTCCTTGGGCAAAATGGTGGGTTGGCCATTACAAACTGGACAGCCATCTGTTCACTGCTTTCTTCTTAGGGCCAGATCTTTCTCAACATCTTTGCCTTATTCCTATCTCTGTGAAGAATATAGCTGAAGGTCACCAATCCAGCTATAGAGCCTCTGTGCTTCTAGATGTCATATAGTTCCATTCTAGCTGAGTCCCAAGATCAAGTCACATTTCTCTAGTCTACAAAAGCCATTTCCTCATCTAAAGAAACTGAAGGACAGAGTGCAGTCCAGGTCTCCATGTCTCACTCATGTGTCATGGCAGACAGGTGCCTAGGATATAAATTCCGGGCAAATGCAAGACAATCATTAGGGCAAAAAAGCTCCTGGGCTTTGAGCTACACGTAGAGTGCTGGTGTTTCTCACTGGAGAAACTGGTAATCACGACAGGCCTTCCTGTAACAAGAAAAAGTCACAGCTGAATTTAGGCTTGGAGAATGAGGAATAGAGAAAGAATAGGATCTTTAGGGAAGGGGCTTTCTTGAAGGAAGCTGGAACTTAGGCTTTCATGAAAATAGAAGTGAATGTAATTAGGTCTTTTAAGCCATTGATAGTAAAAAAAAAATGACAGCTTCTAGGTGTGAACAACTCACTGAGGGAGGAAGTGTTACTTCCTCTTGATACAAATGTTCTTCCTAAGAAGTCAAGTCCATGTATCCAGTAAATCTCTCAGAGTATCAGTCATATCTCTTTATTAGGAAGTGCCGGGGCAAGGCTGGTACATGAAGCCCCTTTCAGATAGTGGGGAAAAATCAGAGGTTGAAAACTCCTCTTTGGCCAGCTGAGGAGATGCAGAATGGTCAATAGTGAGGACGAGAAAGCAGCAGCTTTTACTGGAACATCCAAGAATGCTTTTGACACTCACCACCTTATTACATAGGTAACTGCAACCCCTCCATATATCACCTTGACAATAAAATTAAGTGTAAAAAAATCTTTTCTCAACTACAAAAAAAAAAAAGAAAAGAAAATCAAACCTTGAGCAAAAGTGAGCATGATGAGAAAAGAAGCAAAGAGAAGCAACCTGGGCAGAGGGCAGTGCAAATTCCAGCAGAGTAGAGGCCAATTGAGAGGGCAAAGTGAGGGAAGGGAGGGTGGAAGGCTGAGAATGTGGAAAGGGATGATGGTCTATCGGGATATATTGTATGCATAAACTGCTTTGTTAAATGCTGACTCCTTTGGACAACAACTTAATGTCAATATAACAGTAAAAAAAAAAAAAGAGGGCACACTGCTTACATGCAGGCAAAGCAGAGAAATTACATGAAAAAGAGAGAATTTTGAGGAGAATGGTGGTTTATCTCCATCCTTAGCTTAAAAAAGTAAGAGAGGGGGCTGGGGATATGGCCTAGTGGCAAGAGTGCCTGCCTCATATACATGAGGCCCTGGGTTCGATGCCCCAGCACCACATATACAGAAAATGGCCAGAAGTGGTGCTGTGGCTCAAGTGGCAGAGTGCTAGCCTTGAGCAAAAAGAAGCCAGGGACAGTGCTCAGGCCCTGAGTCCAAGCCCCAGGACTGGCAAAAAAAATGTTTAAAAAGTAAGAGGGGAAACAGTCTGGGCTAGAACCTCAGGGCAGTCCTTTGAAATGGGAAGGTGTCAACTCCAGATTCAGTGTGGGTGCTTACCACCCAAACGGTAGTATCATCATCTATATAAGGTAAAGCAGTTTTTTTTTCTAGTCATTTAATCTCCATTAAAGGGGTCGCAGGGCCCTGATTGATTTTTCTGTTTAGAGAAATAAAGAAAAGTGGACTTAATTAGCATCAGGGTCCTAATCACAGCTCCTAATTACTGGCTATGACCATTCCTGTGCATGGGAAATGACTAGCGGTCTAAGGATTCCTGTCTGAAGGTAAGGTCTGCGGAAATAAAACTGAGAAAACAAAAGAGGGGAAAAGGTAAAGGATGCAGGCTGATGGAAATGATGTGTCCAAGGACAAGGCCAGTAATGCCTCAACCTACACACGCGCGTGCACACACACACACACACACACACGCACGCACACACGCACCTTCCAGACAATGAAAGTGACACTTGCTAAAAGACAAATGAGCCCTGCTGTATGTGAAGCAGCAACATGGCACTGTACAGCCAATTAACGTCTGCTTCTGGGAGAAGGTCGCTTGGCCAGGATAGATTTGTATCCATGAAGGGCATCTGTCTACTGGGCTTCAAAGCAGCAGATCCATTGTGACCCACCATCACATAGCAGAGAGCCCTCCCCCCCACCCCCAGATTTGTACCGTCCTTCACCACTGTAGCATACAACGGGAGACCATGAGCCTAGGTTGTCTGGTCTGAGACCTACAGGAGGCCCTGGGTTTGTTAATTCTTTCCTGATGGCTTATCGGAAGGTGCAAGGTTTCTGGAGGAGTATGGTGGGCTGGGCTTAGGGGAGTGGACCGAGATTCACTGGAGGGGCTGGAGGCCAATTAAAGATATTTCTATCCTTTCAAAACAGGAGGCAGCCAGTGGTTAGTACTGGACAGCTACTTTCTTTATCATTCTGTGCCTCCAGACTGCGAATGGCATCACAGGCTTCCATGTGCCATACTCCAGGGACAGGAAGTGATAACACGGATTTAGATCCAAGAAGCGCTTACTCACTGCTCCCTCATTCTGACCCCACGAGGGAACGGCGACAGACGAGCCAGCCGCGTGTGACACCTGTGTGGGCTGCTACGAGTACAAAGAGCCAGAAGTGCCGGGGTTCACAGCGCAGCGAGGTCAGAGGCAAGGACTCCGCTTATGGGATATCCTGTCACCCTCTCCAGGGGAAGGTTCTCCCGGGAATAACATTATCATTGTGTAAGATCAAGCTAAGCCTGAAAGATAAATCCGTGACGCGCATCACTGTACAAAAGCGTTGTAGGCCTCTGGGCAAGGCTGGATGGCACTGGCGACGTGTCGGCCACTCTAAGGGGAATGGTCTTTATTAAGTGTGTGTCTGCCATCGCAGCCTATCACCAGCCAGGTGATCTGGAACAGCATGGCTGTTGTCTCACAGCTCTGGAACCCAGAAGCCTGAAATCAAGGCATAGGCGGGGACATGCTCCCTCTGACGTGCTCAAGAGGCGTCTTCTTAGGCCTCTCTCACTTCTGGTGCTTCTCTACTCACAGCTGCCATCATCTCTTCTCTTTCTCCCTCTTCACACAGGCTGTGATGTCTCCCCGGGTGCTCAGATGTTCATCAGGATAGCGCGTACTCTAAAGCACGCCTAAGGAGCCCAATTCTAAAGAAGGTCGTATGCAGACCAATATTCTTCTCAAGGTCACCATTCAACCCAGGTGACTTTTGGACACAGGGGAGTGTCACTTCCTAGCCATCTGCACTCTTCTGCAGCATCCTCGTGGGGCACCTACGAGTCTCCCCAAGTTTCATATTTAATCAATGCAAAATTTGAAAGTAAAATTAGCCCCTAGCATTTTCTGTGTCTGTGACCAAGGGCTTACCACACAGGACACAGGTTGCCCAAGCAATACCCCGTCTGACTCTCAGAATGACTCTGAGGTGGGCATGGTCAATCTACCTTTTAAATTCAAGGGAACTAAGGGTTGCTTGCTACAAAGGCCAACCTTAAGTTACTCTACTTAGTCAATAGTGCGCACGATTAGGACTCAAAAAGTGTGAAAGTAGCAACAGAGCCTTCCAACATTACCTAGTCCAATCAATTTCTAAACAAGAGGTTGCTAAAACTACATTGTCCAGACCAGGAGACCAAACATCAAGTACCCAATGTGAATGGATATACACTGCTATCTTTCTCTCTGTTAAAAAAAAAATGGGAACAAAAAAGTTTGGAAGGTGACAAGTTGTTAATATTTCCATTCATTGTCCCCAGTTCAGACCACAGTCTATCTTATCACATCTCTTTCCACTCGCTAATTTTTCTCCACATTGTCCATAAGTGGCTCCTCTTCAAGTCTTCGCCTCCTGACAGTCACTAAGGTGAAATCTGCATGGATATGCCCTTCAGACGGCAATGCCTTACCCTTTCCTCCATCACCGACTCTAATGAATCCTTATAAAATGTCTAAGTGATGATCTAAACCCAGGTTACTTTGGTTAAAGCCTTAGTTGTGCCATTTGGAGGATGCATGTATCTGGGAGAGATCCCTAACTCTTTGAGGTCTTTGTTTATTCAACTGCTAAAAAAAATAAAATCAATTATACCAACCTATTTCCTATAGCTATTTTGCAAATTGTAAACATGCATATAAATATGCTTCACTCTACCTCTGACATTTCCTGTTAGTCAACAGGAGCTGGTGTTTCTCTTATCCTTCAATTAATTGGCCCAAACGGAAATAATTGTCTTCCAGCAGTAAAAGTGTTAGATCAGGCTTAGGGAGTCCGACAACACCACTTTCTCCTTATTTTCCAAAACAAATCATGTCCATATTCAAAGGAAGGAAAAACAGATGGATCGCTAGCTGCGAGATCAATCACAGGCTTATTTACAAGTGCACTATATAAGAGCAGATTAGAAAATAAGTAATCATAATTGTAAGATCCGTGGAAGGCAGCGACAAAGTTCCAAAGGAGGCGACGGCAGAATTAACCTGCATAGATGAGGAAGACATTGAAACGTGCTCATCTACATCAAGCCCGCATTGGACATCAGATGGAATTCTAACATTTCTATTTCTATGTAAATATGCACAGGGATGGGAATGTAGCTCAGTGGGGGATTAGTATATACAAGGCGCTGGGTTTAATCCCCAGCACCAGCTCAACCTCCTGAACTATGTCTGATTGTCGTAGTTCGTTCTGCTTCCGTAAGACGGGCTGTGAGAGACCAGAGGGGAGCTCAGCTGCTGAGAATGTGCTTGGCAAGGGTGAGACTCAGGAAGAGAGGCTGTGTCCCCCACTTACCACTGAGCCTTCCAGGCATTAGCCATCCTCTACCGCCAGAATTGTATAGAAAGTGGATTTATCACAAATTTGCCTCGCTTACTTCTTGATAGCCAAGAAAATACATTTATCTCATTTCATTCATTTGTGCAACCTACCTGCACTTTAGGACACACATATTGGAAGTCTCTGATGAATTCAAACAATTGAATGCTGCTTCCCTGCTCTCCCCTCCCCGCCCCCACCCCCAGCACAGGCTTGAACTGGGGCCTCACATTTGCAAGACTGCCTGGCATTTTACTACTTAGGCCACTTTTTAAAATTTAATTTTCAGGTAAGTTTCATGTTATTCTTACCTATGGCTAGACCTTCCCCCCACACACACACACACATACATACATACCCAACTTATGATTTGAGACGGAACCTCCTTCTTGCTCATGTTGGTCTCGAACCACAATCCTAGGGCCTTTCTAATCTCTGCTTCCTGAGGAGAGGGGATTATAGACCTGAGTCACTGTGCCCCATTTAATTATCATCCATTATGCCATGAATGTTTTTCTCCTTAACCCAGCTATATAAAAAGGAACACCTTGGCTGGGAATATGGCCAAGTGGCAAGAGAGCTTGCCTCATATAAAAAGGAACACCTTACCCACTCTTTTTCCTTTAATTTATTACTTTTAACAGAAACAGGCATTATATATCAAGAATAGTCTTTATAATACTTTCTCAAACTTAAGAAATGGGCAGGCTCCCTTTGAAGAGAAAGCACTGTTATACTCTAGAAATGTCCATTATTCTCCAACAAAACATCTTTACCTTACTAGCCCTTTTGTGTCTCTATAACCAAAACTGTTTTACTAATTAAATATGGTCAAAAGTATACACTAATATGACTCAAAGAAACAACAAGCATCATGACCTCAAAGTCTCAGTTGTTGCTTTGTTGGAGGAAAAACTCCAGGTTCGCCGATGGACAGGATGTGCAGAGAAAAATAGATCCCTAAAGAAGGCAAGTTATAGGGTGCTAGTGGTTCATACCTGCAATCCTGGCCACATTGGAGGCTGAAATTTAGAGGACTGTGCTTTGAAACTAGAATATGGAGAAAAGTCTGTGAGAGTCCTTCTCTGACATGACCAAGAGAAAGCAGAGCTCTTGGCATGGCTCAAGTGGTAGAGTGACAGGCAAGCATGTATGAGGTCCTGAGTTCAAATCCACTTAGCAACCAAAGATTATTAGTTATCCTTAAAAATCTGTACATCAAGATTATCTGTAAATTTAGAATAAGAAGTAAAATTCTTAATATAGAATATGGAGCTTTATGAAGCTCTCTCTATAATTACATTTGTTGAACTAAATCTGAGCGCCCTGTTTTGTGTTTCCTCTATCAGCAATTACTCAGTGGGTTTGCGGTTTCTGCTGTTATGAGTATATTCCCCAAGTCTGGTCTTTGTTTGACATGGATAGGACTACAAAAAACAATGAGCAAGAAACATTTGTTGATGATCTGTGTTTGGATCCCATTTTCTTACACGGAAGACTCCACAGGAGTGCTTGCAGCTCTATTCATGAGCTTTGTTAAACTAAAGAAACCATTCAGTAAGGCTTCTAGTCCTCAGATAGGTGACCAGAGTTAGCCTCTAACCCAGAACTTACACTTCAATGTGGCCCCAAAAATTAAATAAAAAAGACATGGCTACACAAATATACGTCCATGAAAGTTTATGGCACATTAATTGCAAGAGATAAAACTGGCAACAGTATAAACATCCATCAGCATGGCAAATCGAGACAATGAAATGTTATTCATCCATGAGTGTGAATGAAATACTGATACATGCCTTCCCACTTGGAAGATATTATACTCAGAGAACAGAGCTAAGTACAAGGTACATCTGCATAACCACCTCCAATAAAATTCCAGAATAGAAAAACTAATAGGAAAAAGAAAATAGACTATTAATTTCCAGGAAATGAGGGTAAAGAAGAATGAGAGGGTTTATTTGGGGGATAGTAAAAATATACTGTAGTTAGATGGTGAAGATTGCTATAGATTTGAGAATACACTAACATTTCCTGAAATAAACAACTTCTAAAGGGTGATTTTCTTGTTGGTAGATGAGTAGTATATCTTCCAAAATATTTTTTTTTTCCAAACTGGGGCCATTTGCCTTGTATTCCAAAAGACAAACTACTTACGGACCAGGTAGACAGAGCACAGGAGAATCAGCAGGTCAGGGGCAGGTTTCAGGTGGGAAGAGTTCTATATGCACCAAAAAGAAAAGGTACTGGGCTGTGAAGCTCTGTTTCCACCAGGCCAAGGAGAGAGCTCTAGTCGTCTAAAGCTGTCGTTGGAAAGAAGCCTTTCAAACTGTCACAATGACCTGTTACCACAACAGTGCTTCCAAAGCACTAATGGGCTTTTTTTGTTTTGTTTTGCATTATTTTTCTCTTGGTTTGTTTTCTCCAGCATTTATCCTGCACATCACAAGGTGTGTTTCTTTTTTTCTGATACACAAAACAAACAAGAAAGAAAATATGGAGACATGTGAAGCTGCCATGAGAGAATACAAACTTCATAAAACTAAATGAATAAAGGAGTCTCGCAGCCAGGCGGAGCATGAAAACATCTCCTAAACAGTAGCAAACAAAGCATCTCTTGTTCCAGTCTTTAATGATCCAAAGATGTATTAAATCATTCTTGTATATGTGGGTCAAATTGTTTGAACAGACTGACAGCTTTCACTAAATGGAAAATCCAATTCAACATGTGATTCAACTTGCCCTTACCTGAGTTGGTCAGTATATTAGAGTTTTCAAGAAAACTAGGACCAGTAGAATATTCTAATAATCTATCGATTTATTCATCAATCGATCTACCATCTATTTATCTGTTATGTACTTATTTGTCACCAATGATCTGTCTTAATAGGCACATACTGATGGATAAATAGGAGACATGTGATTGATAGATGATAGATACATACATACATAGATGGATGGATTGATTGATTTTGCTTTAACAGCAACAAAAATAATGTTTATATTTAGCTGGTTCTTTCTCTTTTTTATTTTGCCAGTCCTAGGGCTTGAACTCAGGGCCTGAGCACTGTCCCTGGCTTCTTTTTTGCTCACAGCTAGCACTCTACCACTAGGCCATATTCCCAGCCCTAGATGGTTCTTTCTTATTGACTGAAGATAGTCTTTCCACTGAAGGATCAATGTTCTATTTAAAGAAATTTTATTTCACAATAAGGAGATCATAGAGGCAGAGAGGTGAAGCCATTTGTCCAAGACGATATGGAGAGTAAGTAACAAAGTCCATGTTCAGTCACAAATCAAGCACATCCAAATCATGGTATTTCTACTCTTGAAGTGTGTCCTGGTAAGGCTTTCAGTAGAAACTGGTCTACGTCAAAGCATGGGCTCTGCAATTTTACTAGGCCCTTCTTCACTTAGTAATGAGCTCTGTGCGTCAAAGTGAGTGTCTGTGGAGACTGTGTCCCCTTTTTGTTGGCAGAGAGGGAAGCTAGTCTTTCCACTCCTCTCTGTCTACTAGCCAACCGGGTCCTGAAGATCAATTGATCAAGTTCCTTTTTTGTATGCCATTCGCATTTGCATAGCTTTTCCCTTTATTAATGCTTCTCATGTGACCACGGATTCCTTTATTTAATCTCTGACATCTCCCCTGCACCCCTTATCATTTTGCTGCATGGTTGAATTCTTAAACAAATAGTATCAGTCACTTTACAGATTTACAAATGTCTGGCACTGATGATCAGGAAGTTAATAGACTCAAACAAAATCGGCATTGAAATCACCATTTTATTCATTAACTTACAAAAACATCCACTGGTGTAAAAAGTCAGAATAGATTTTATACATGCATGCATATGTATATATGCATGTCTATGTGTATGCATATATACATACATATATACATATACAATCACATACATATGTGCAGTATTACCGTCACTCTTTTTGGAAGTGTCCTTCAAAACTGTTTTTGAGAATTTTTTAAACACAGACTGCACAGCATCTTTCTAGATATTGGTCCTCCTGGTGAATAGCATTTTAATAACCCCCTGTGATGCACTGAATAAAGCCCCATCTACCAAAGCCAAATTCCCAGACTCTGGAAATGTATCAGTTTGTGTGGTAAGAGGGATTTTGATCAGTAATAAGCCAAGTGCCTACAATGTAATCAATAAGAGCTTTGATTAGAGACAGGTAGAAGTTTAGAGTCAAGTGGTAAAAATGAAGAATGAGGTGTGTTGGAGGAATCGGGGACATGCTATACCGCAAGAAGCTTCTAGAAAGTGAAAAAGGTAAAGAAATTGATTTTCTGCTGGAGTCTCCATCAGAGACCAGCCCTGTCAACACCTTGATGTCAGCTGCCTCTGACCAACTGTGGCATGGTGGACTTGTAGAATCCTAGAGGATGCGTTTTTTTGTCTATAGCCATTTAATTTGTAGTGATTTGTTGTGACAGAGACAAAAAGAAATTCTTGACTGTATACCTCTTTTATATACCTCTTTTTCAAAGCATGATGTTGTTCCTAACTGTCTTAAAGATGACTGTCTTGATGATCATGAGATTCCAAAGTAAAATGAAATGGCTCCATAAATTACATGGCACCCAGCTTTTTTTTCCTTTTGTAGACACACTCATTGTATGACGAAACCCAATGGAATTGGAGGAAATCACTATGCTATTTCGTCTAACCAACAGTGTTTACTCTTGTCTCTCTAGCCTCCACAGTATTCCCAGCCCCCAGCACCATGTGTTGCTGTAGTTTATCTTGCCTTTCTTTCCCCTGGGTTCGATCTCCAGACAGGACACTGGCAGACTCTGTCTACTCAACTTCTTCTAGAGTAGAGGACTAAGGTATCTCACAGGCTATGGAAAATTCGTTCCTCCCTCCACTCCTCTGTGATGGCAGTTTAAGCTGTTCCAGGCCAAGCGATTCACATTTCAGACTCATTTTCTCAACTTCATAAAACCTCTCATTTCTGATCTTTTATTTGGGCCATGTTTTACTTTTCATAATTCATTTTTCATAATTTATCATTCATTTACATTTCAATTAAGGACACTGGCTGTTTGTAAAAGCTACCCTGATGGGGGAGTGTGAAATAAATTATTCAAGTCACTATAATCTGCACTTCCATTACCACCTCATTTACCCTAATGACACTAAAAAGATTGTCGCCATCACTGTAGTTCATCCCTGTAATAGAAATTCCCTTTGGAGTTCAACACACAGAGTTATAGATATTTGCATGTGCTAAATATGCTAATGAGACCAGTTCCTGGCTGGACTTCGCCCAGGGACTCTTCATTCAGGAAAGGCTCAAGTAGAAATTAAACTGTATCCCAAACCTTCCAAGAAGATGTCCCCTGGCTCAAATAATGAACATTTAACAAGAAGGGCATTTGATTATCATCACCACATAGTCCTAATTCCTCAGTTCTATTTGGCACTGATTTTTCACCTATTATGTTGCTTTAAATAGAGGAGAGCAGGTGAGAGAAAGAATAATAAAGTGTAGGTGGCCCCTGGTATGTAATGGACAGTGTTCTGAGGGATTCTTCATGTTATTACCCTAGAGATCCTAGACCCCTGGGAAAACGTGACATGTCAAATAATAATCATTATATAAATTATAAATAAGAGTGGAAATTTTTATTGTGCTTCTACTATGTTTGATGCAATTCACAAATGAATTCTCTCATTTCCTAACATTAACAATAGATTAAGTTACAACTAAATAATTATTAAAAATACATTAGACATGACAGATGCTATTGGTGCCTGCTGATGGAATCTGTTTTTACTGCTGAACTGTGTAAGGCCCAACTCCCAATGCACACCTCTGTGTCTCTACCCACGGCTCTCATGGATGTGCGAGCCAACTTTGCTAGCATGATCCTTCAGAACTAACATGCTATGCTCCAAACAATAGCCGATAGGAGATCCATCCATCTCCCATCTCTCTCTCCTTTTTAGAGCAGAAGAGATGACCTTGTGCGTGCTGTAAATCACACCAAGGCTTCTTCATTAGACTTCGTTTCCTCCTGTAACTGAAATTATATTGACCTCCTTCCTATCCCATCTTAACTTCTTATTCCTCTGTAGGTGTTTTGTAGTGTGACTTGTCTAATAAGTTCATTGCACATAAATCTCAGTCCCCGACTGAGTTCTCTAGCCCATACATGCTTTTCTGAAATCTTTCATAAGAACTTCAATCTTCCATTTCAATCTTCCCTTAAATCTCCTAAGACCCAGGGTTCACGGTCGCCAGAGATGTATAGACACTAATCTAGTACCATTGATGGCTGGGTTTCTGGCTATATTTCCTTGCTCTCCTGGTTTATTTGTTGTTCCTTTTCAGTGTTATAATGTGTTCAATGGCATGCCCACAGCCTAAGAATGTAACCTCATTTAGAAGGAGTGTTTTGGCTCTTGTAATTGGGGATCTCAAACCAAGGTTATCCTGTATTAGGTAAAGATCTATTTCCAATGACTTTGGGGTAGGGAATTTTTTTTCCTCTGCCAAGGACCATTTGGATACTCAAATGACACTGGTAAGCCATACACAATTATAAATGAAGACAGACAGACAGGGGCAGTTGCTTATGTATCTGTGCTATTAAATACTTTCTAGGACATTTCTAGGACATTGTCCAGCCTGAGGGGTAAAAGTTCCCACGTCTGTAAGAGGACACAGGTTTTCAGAGAGATGGAGCTTGGGAAGGTGGAGAAGACATTGAAGTGACATGGAACTATATAGAACCATCTCTGCTGATGCCTTCATTTCAGGAATTTTGACATCCAGAAGTATAAAAGAGTACATTCCTATTGCTTTAAGTCACATGCCTTCTGATAATTTATTGAGACAGTAACATGAAAGAAATACAGACATCATTTTTGTTAGAGCACTCCAGAGAAACAGAACAAATAAGATAGGCACATGTATATTATGAAATCCTCATACTTAATGAGACATTTATACAGTTAGAAAGACAGTTGATTAAAATGCTTATTAAATAAATGAAGAAAATAACAAATGAATAATATTGAATAACTGAAGATTAGATAAATCAAGAAAAATAAGTCAATGCAAGCTGTAATATATGAGTGCGTAGGCTAGTAAATTAATAAGTTAACAAATAATTGCTTTTGAAGATTAACTATATCTTTGGGGCCAAAAAGAACACATTCCTCAACGTAAGAGCTTGGCTCAGAAATGAACTTCAATATGTGTATTTCCATTTACATAGGCCTGCTGACACCTAAATATCTTTTCCCCACAAAATTCATATGGTGAAACCTAAGTACCAATGTGATAGAATTAAGCGAGTTCCCGAGAAGTCCACCAGCTCAGTGGGGGAGGTTCCCTTGCGGATGGGCTTACGGTCTTCACAAAAGAAGCCCCAGATTGCAGCCTGGCCAATCTGTGAGAATAGCACTTGCCAGATCCGAAGTCTATGCTGTGCTGAGCTTGAACTTCCCCATTTCCAGCACTCATAGAGAAAATGATTGCTTATAAACTACTCAAGTTTATTTTATTACAGTGTCATAAATCAACTAAGATGAGAATGCTTTTTAGCTAGGCAATATCAACTTCTTCATGCTTACAAAGTTAGAAGGAAGTTAGTTGAAACAAGTCCAAGGTAAAATATAGACAGACATATATTTACATGAGTTATACTCAATGAATATATTTTAAAATGAAAAGCCAGCTTCCAAATGTTCCTCAGTGTTCACAGATACTGCATTATGCACTTTGCGTCCCATCAGGAGACACAGAGCAAAGATGAACTCACTGGTGTCTGTGGTGTGCATCTTCCACATCTATTTTAGTTTAAATCCCCTATGCCCAGTGCCATGGGCTGTGAATTGTTGATCACATTCACGTTGAAAGTTATGAATATAGATGTTCATCTACCAGACTATTACAAATGCAAACTACGTTACCAATAGAAAGGCAATGCTTCAAAATTGGGTAAGCAAACGGAGTAAATTTTAGGTCCCATTAAAAAATAATCCCATCTCTTGGGTTGGAGGCATGGCTCAAAGGGTACAGAGCCAGTGAGAAGCAAGCAAGCTGAGCCAGAATGTGAGGCTGTGAGTTCAAGCCACAGTGACAGCCAAAGTAAATGCATTTATTCATGCATACGTACATACGCAAGTAAATAAAATAATACACAAAGTATGATGAAATGAGTGACATCTGCCGAGATGCCTTGCACTTTTAGACTGATTTGTTGCATGCTAACCCCTTTGTACAACTACTTAAAGATAATAAAAAAAATAAGCCAAAATAAATAAAATAATCAAGCAAAGTAAAATCTGTACAGCATTTCCCAAGAAGGAAAGTTAAGTTATATCTATTTTGTCTTGGCGGATAAAAACATACTTGTATTCAAATTTCAAGCCCTGGATGTGGTATTACATGAAGTACTTACAAAAACAAAAAAAAAAATGTTGTGACATGATAAAATTATAGGCAAGGGCAATCAAAAAGACATTTTGAACGGATTGTATACCATTTCCCCCTATTCGAGTTGAAATCATTTCAGTTCAAAGCTATACCAGTCTGAAGCCACAAATACGATAGAAACCACACATAAAGCAAGAGGTAAATCCATAATAATGAAACGATAATGAAAGCAGACTCGTTAAGAATTTGATCAGAATAAATTGGATGCCTATGTACAAATGCCATAACAAAACTCCTCTGTACAGTTCATTTGCTTGAATATAAAATAAAAGAACTTTTGAAAAGAAATAAGACTAACTCTGTAATATGACACCTGGTGTTGTGCGAGAGTACCAGAAGGAGATACGTGCCAACTTCTTCCACTAAGGCTGGGGCTCACACTCCCTGCCAGAGGCCCCGTTCCACCCACCCACAGCCCCTGGATTGCACAGGCCAGGGCTGGTCCTCCGCTACCACACAGGCAGCTGGGCAGTGGATGCAGGGTGTGCAAAGGAAGGCGCATGGCACTGAGGGAACTCACGGAGGCTTGGGAAGGCAAAGGTCTAGAGGGCCGGGTGAGCAGCAGGAGGTGGGTGTCGGTAAGTGTGAAGGCAGAAAGGCCCTGTGGCTGTGCTGAGCCTGATGGGAGGTAGACATCAGGCCGGGCTGGAGCCCATCAATGGAGTCCCAAGGACTGCCCACAAAGCTACATCTGTGCCCACCAGAGGGGCCCCGATCATGTAACTACCTGGGCCACTGGCAAGAGCAAGGGCATGCTCTTTGCTTCGCTGCCCCACACTTTACCCAGGAAGCTCCACATCATGCTGTCGATAAGAAACAAAAAATCCGAACAGAGTATGTCTATTGTAACAGAAAACACACCGGATGATGAATTAGACTGAATGTGTGATTTGCCAAGAATAAGAGTGGGGGTTGGCATGATCAGGATGCTGGGAATAATGACTCTGGTGATTCAACCCAGAGCTTTCTTTTTCACGGACGATTGGCTTTTCCTTCAAGTCAGGTAAGTGGAGCTATGAGGTGGAAAAGAAGATGGAAGGACCATGACTAAATTGTCCAGGTGGCTTCCCAACCATCGTCATATTCAGTTCTTGCAATATGTGCATAGCAATTTTATGTCAGCTTTGGAAGTGAGCGCAGAAGGGTTAACCAGCCCCTGAAGTGGACAGGTGATCTCGAAGGTTTATTACACAATCTCTGGCAGCAATGCCTAATGGGAAACAGGGACTGGACCACCTCCTAAAGCAGACTGTGATTCTTGGGGTTGGAGACATAGCTCAGTTGGGTGAGTGCTAGCCAATAAGTGAAAATATCAGGTACTAAGTTTGAGTCCATTCTTAAGTTATCTTTCACACATATACATATATATATATATATGCATATTTATATATGGGCATGGGATCCCCTAACCTTGGTGTAACTCAAAATCCCTGGTCATCACCCGGCTTGCCCCACCAAAGCCCAGGGTGTCCCATTCAGATTCTGATTCCTGCTCTAAACATGACTTCAGGACTATCATTCCTGCCTGCATGGGGGTACTGGTTTCAAAAACATACTTCCCTGTTGTAGATCTTTTTTTTCTTTTATTTTTCTTCCCTATGGTTTAGTCCCTTCTGTCATTCTATTTGATTTCGGTATCCTGGGTATTGTATATACGTTTATCTGAATTAAGGAAGGGAAGGGGAACTTCAGAATGGTGAGACAAAGGAAAAGAAGGTGAAGCAATGCAACAGAGATACTCATAAGACAGTATGTTGGAAATTAACTGTACAACTCGGGGAGGGAGGCATTGGGGGGAGGGAAGGTGGGAGAAAAACGAGGGAGGAAGTAACAAGCGTGACAGGGAATGTACTCACTCACAGCCTTACGTAGGTAACCATACCCCCTCTGTATATCACCTTGACAATAAAATTAAATTTTAAAAAAAACAAAATACTTACCCATATCTAACCATTCTCATTTAATAAATAATACTACCATGTTGACAGATAATCCTGAAAACATGGTGAGTCCATGAATTTTGTGGGCACAGTTATTCCTTTCTGTGACAATAATTCGTTGTAGGACCGAGCTACATGCTGCCGTTATAGCCAAATGGCTGGCTGCTCTGTGCTGCTGGTTCAACCGTGAGGATTGATTGCATCCAGGAAGACTTGGGGAAGCTGTGAATCCAGGCTCTAGACCTCAGAGCCACGGGCTGGTAAGCTGTCTGCAATTCCCATTAGAGTAGAACATTCTACATTTTGCCTGTGATTTGTACTTCTGACATTTCCAGGGGTGTTCATTCACCCTCCCTTCAAACGGCAGCACTGCCTACTCACATTACATAAATCAGAGGCAAAAGAAGAAAACAAGAGAATTGTTCGGCAGATGGCTCAGAATCCTCAGCTGTATCATTGCAGATCTGGGAGACTAACATTTTTGTACCATGAGATAAGTATCAAATTATATGCAAATGGAACTTGAGAGCACATAAACCAAGGTAACTTCCCAGACACCGAGTGAATTGGTTCCCTTTTTTTGGTTGTTGTTTTTCTGTTCTTGCTAAAGTATGATGTCAGGAATAAAATTTTGACCTGCTTTAACAAATAATCCACCTAATCAAACGCCAAAGCCACCACACATAATCAAATGATACTCAAAAAAATCAAGGTTAGTTGTCTAAAGTCACCCAACTAGTGTCATCGGCAAGGGCATTAAAATTTAAGTTTTAATGTAAATTAGTATTAATTTATACGAGAAGTTTTACTTTCATATCAGCTCATACAAAACATTCGAATAAGTCCCATGGCCTCTGCTACAAGGTTGAGGCACTCAAGAAATTGACAGCCTTCCTTAAATACAAGAATGGCTCCGGGCACCTATGTCCCATGCCTGTTATGCTAACTATCCAGGAGCCTGAGAGCTGAGGTCTACATTTCAAAGCCAGACCAGGCGGACAAACCTGTGACACCATTATCTCCAATTAACTACCAAAAACGCAGTAATGGAGATCTGGCTCAAGTAGTAGAGTGGCAGCCTCGATTGAAAAAGCCAAGTGAGAACTGGAGGACGTGCGCTCGAACCCCAGAAAAGGCATAGACAAAAATGACAATGCAGATTAAATTGACAAATGGAAGTATGCAATTGTGCTGTTGTTATTAATGCTTCAGAATAAGCCTGCAGAAAGGGAAACGCTTGTGCTAGGAGTTCTATGTCTGTAAAGTTAACCAAATAGGAACAAAAAATAACCAAAAAAATAATAATTGCTCCTGTACTGAACATAAGCACCCATCTTTTTGATAGTACTATCCCTCAACAAGATTGTTCACATTGTACTGTAAGGATCTAGAGACCATGTAAGGGGAAGGAAAAGATGCATCTGGGATTTAAGTAAATATCACCTTGTCTTACATGGCAGTTGGTCGTGCCTGGCTTACAGTATCTGTGAAGATCCTGAATCAGCTCTCTGCAGGTGTGAGAGAACACTGTACACAATTTTGGTAGAATCCGGTTTCTTAGCTGGTAAGTTGATTGATGGCTTTGATTAATTGTTCATGCTTTGGCTTTTCTACATCTTCTTCCATTTTGGGAAGCTGTTCCATGTTGTAGAACCCTCGACGACTCCTAAAATAATCAACAAAGAGAGGCACCGGTGTGCCGGCACTGGCGGACTCGTGGATTTTGAAGAAGGGATTTTGCAACATAGAGTGGCTGAGTCAGCGCCTTTCCCCTTCAGTGGAGTCCGTGAAGATGGCAATGCTGATGGAGATGTCACTGGGTGACTGAATGGAAGAACATCACTGTGGTCCTTATGAGGGCATCGAAAGCAGTTCCCGCAGCTCCTGACACAGGGACCCAGTGCGATCACAGATGCTCCATTCACCTCCACACGAACACATAGACTCAGCACCGCTTCCTCCTTGAAGCACAAGATGGATTTTAAACACGCATTTCTGCACTTGCTTGAACCTTTGGACTATCCCTGAGACTCATGGGTCACCTTTTCTTGCCTGGATTCACAGCTGCATGTGGATCCTTGAACAGTGATATCCCTTGACTCTTGAAGCCTTTCCCCTTTTTTCTACATTACTATTTGTTTTTGCAGGATTTTTTGAAGGGGAAGTGAGACAGTACTGGGGTTTGAACTCAGGATCTTATGCTTGCTAGACAGGAGCTCTGCCTCTAGAGCCATGACCCCAGTTCTTCATTCCTTACACCTCTGGAGTGACAGGGCCATACATACTCCCACTTTAAGCCTTTCATTGAGATGGAATCTTATGAATGTTTTTGGCTGCTTACCTAGTTCACAGTGGACATTAAAGAGCAAGTAAGGAGTAATCTCCCTTTACAGAGAGACTTAGGCCGTACCATTCTGTTTCATCATGCTACCCCTACTGCGAACCCAGGTCCTGCCAACTTCATTCCTCTGGATGAGCAAAGCCACCTCCTAAATCTGATGAAGCCTTTCCTCTAACCAGTCTTTCCTCCAATAAAGCAAAGCAAAACAAACAAAATGTCTACAGAATCTTAAGCTTGAAACACATACGCATACTGAAGTGAAACTAGTTACAAAATGAATCAAAGTTAATCCCACTGAAAATCTTCCAGCGACTGATTTCTACTTCCAGGAAGAACCCCCAAATCCCTGAGGTTATCTTATGTCCTTTCTGGATTCATCTTTCTCCTTCATCTCTTTCTGTGCTGTACATGTAGCTGGCATTCTGGGTGGGTTATGTTCCCAGAGCATTAATCTTCATGGGTTACATCTGCCTGAGCTCACTCTTGGGTTTTGGATGCTTGAAGTATCCCAGTGAATATTTGTTCTGAGGAGTTCCACACCTCCTTCAGGAATTAGGTAATTTCCTAATTTCAAGAAAGTCGGCTCTACTCAGAACTCCCATGGTGCTCTCTGGGAAGCAGTAAAACAACAAGAGGAAGCAGGGAAGTCGTTGAGGGTGCACAATTTGTCTGCACTTCCTTAACACTATAGCCACAAACAAGTTATTTTATGTCTCTATGCTATATATACTAATATACCTGATTACTAGAAGCAGCTATTGATAAATATATGTGCAGAGAATGGAGGAAATGGCGCCATTGTTAACTTTAACATAACAAGGAATGCTGCCTCTAGAAATAAGAGTAATTTAGGCTGAATATTTGCTTGGAACATCTGCAAGGTGTGCCATGAATACACTTTGAAGTTAGGTCTCAACTTCAATAGTGAAATAGCACTCAGGAAAAAAAAATCATCTTTAAAAATAACCATATGCAAGACACATTGGAAACAAAGAGGCATGATGAAAGTTCTTAATCTTGATGATTTATCTTCATAATTCCTTTAAATAATGAAAAGTCGCACCTTATGCTGTGGGGAAAGGAAACTTGAATGTTAAAAAATGATAAACTTAAAATCAGAGAACAAAAATATGACTTGAGTAATTATGTTGTTTTTCTTCTTCATTACAATAAAAATAAATCACTCGTATGTGTAACGTACCTGCTGGCTGCTTCTTTGGAAAGGTCGTGCTACGTGGAAGGGAGGCAGCGGAAGGTTTGAGTATACAAAGGCACTGTGTAGACCAGAGGTTTCTTTTGGCAATGAGCCCTTCACCAGTCCTTTAATAAACGAACATTCTCATAAGCCTTTCGTTTCCTCATGAGTTAACCTTGGAAATAATGTTTACCTTACAAATTCTACTGGGTTATTGAAAGAAATAAATGAGTTTTAATAGATGCAGCTCCATTGTGCAAAACAAAAAGAATTATGTAAATGTGAAGGGTTATTATCAGAAAAAATTGGATTGAGGTCCATTCTTCCGGTCTCTGCTCACAAACCATGGCAGGGTACTAGAATCAACTGACTGGAGCCCTGGTCATATACCTGCCCCGTTTCTGACATTTCTTATTTTTTCCTTTTCCCTTCTTTCACTGAAGCTAAATAAGACACTCTGTTCTGCTGACAGGAGAAAGAAATGCTTAGCTCCTTCATTTCTCTGAATCCACAGATGGATGGTTAGAACTTGTGAATGACTTCAGCCTCTGGCAAGATCATTTCATACTGTTCCGAATCCGCTCTACCCCCTGCAGGGCAGAGGAGAAAAAAATAGCTCTTTCTGTTTTTCCCTGAAGGTGAGAAATCATAAAATGAAGATAGAGACAGCATAACACAACTAGAAAAATACAGCCAAGAGCTCAGGGATTCTCGGGCTGTCAATTTAGCTTTCAAGATGGAGTGAGGGAAAGATGCTAAGTGGGGACTGTGGTGACAAGACGGAGGACAGGACTGGTGGCTGTCGCCACAGTGCCGGGGAAAGATGACCTGCCCACACCCCTGGGGTGAGCCTGGGGATTTTTTTTGTTTTTACTATGAAATTAGTCATGGTATGAGGAGCCTGGCTGAAAGGAGGGTGGCAGTTAGACAGAATTCTACAACAACAGTCACGAAGCCATGAAGTCCTTGAGATGAAAGCCCTGGATTCATGATGTACTTTAAAAACCCAACCAAGCATCGATCACTTGGAAGATATCTGCATGGTAGTAGGTGGCAGGGGTGTACATTTAATATAATTGGGTTTATGTTGTGCAAACATATGTAATTTCCTTCTGGGGAAAAAAAAGTTCTAAAGCAGGAAGCTTGAGTTGATCTCCTGGGGAGCTAGCTGTTTATTCAGGAAAGATGGTGCAGAAGCAAACTGGAGTGGAGAGAGTGACCGGAGGCAGAAGTGTGATGGTGTTCAGATCACATACATGTGGTGCAGAAGGCACGACGGGGGGGGGGGGGGGGGGGAGGGGGAGGGGGAGGAGGGAGGGGGGAGGGGGGCAGATCATAACCGGAGCCATAGCGGCAATGGCACTGGCACAAAAATAGTCATTTTTGTAATGTAGAGTTCATTCTAGGCATCTCTTTACTGTATTGCTCCAAAACAAAACTGTGCATCATGAAATGTCAAGGGAAGACACTTGCTTTACATTCTTAGATTCTGAGCTTCGGTTTCCTTCTAGTCAATGATTATAAGGGAATGAGAAATTAAACATTAACGGAGATATGTAGAGGAGGTATTGAAGGTGCTGGCAATTATCATAAAGCTATAGTTAGAAGAAAGTGAGAAAAGCTTGGTCCTTTCCATTTAGGTCACTTGGAAAAAATATATGAAGTGAAGTAAGCCAGACCCAGAGAAATACAGGTTACATGGTTTCCCTCACTGGTGGAAGGTGGTATGTGCCCATAAATCCACGAGTAAATACACCGCATGGGCAAGCAAGGGATTGCAAATGAATTGACTGGATTGTAATAGACCTACGGAGAGTGCAAATCGTGTATTCTTTTAAAAGACAAAGTCAAAGCCCAACGGAAAGTCATCAGAGGGGAGGACGGGGCCAAGGGGTGAGAGGTAGGAAATGAAGCAGAAAGGATAATGCAGGCAAGAACGTATTGCATAAACCTCAGAGTTAAGACAGATAAGGAAAGAGATGGGTCGAAGTGGGGTGAAGGTGTTGAAGCGAGGAACGGATCACAATGCACTGTATACATAAACTAATTTGTTAAATATTTTTTAAAAAAACCTCAATGTATAACCTAAAATGAAAGTAAAGGAAGGGGAAAGTTGGGAGAAGTGAGTGAGACTATGGAAAAGGGTGACATCAATCAAGATGCGTGGTATTCATAAACGGCTCTGACGAGTTGCAACTCCTTTGTACAAATACTTAAAGGTAATAAACTGTTCACAGAAATAAAGATTTAGGGATGTAATAGTCCTCATGTCTTCATTTTGTCTCCTACTAGTGCTATAAAACTTGGCTTCAAGAAGCCATTCTAACTTGGGGAAAGCAAAGGTGTTTTTGTTTTACTCTTCCTTTCAGTCTTCCATTTCCAAGAACCAGCCGTCACCTCCATAACTTTCACATTCATTTCGCACCTCAAGGTTTGAAAACTATCAAGGAATATCTGTTTCTTGCTTTGCCCATGAAGTTGTTTGTGGCAACCAGCCCTGCTGTTTTCGTGGAAAGAGGTCATGATTCACTTTTCCCAAATTTAACCAGAAGGACTAGAAATACAAAGAAGGTATAATTCAGGGCAAATTAAAAACACGGATCTGTCATGATATTATTTGGCTTCGTTCCTAATGATCACGGTCAGCTAGGCATTGGGGTTCTTCGGGTGAGGGGTCTTAGTGTGGTGAGCCCCGTATTTCCAGCATCCAGCTCAGATTTTGAGTGTCATAAACATTACAAAGACCTCCTAAATGAAACTATGGCATACTATTCATGAGATATTTGGAGTAGTTCATTTGATAGATGGGAAAGTTGAACACTAGACTAGTCGCACGGTTATATAAAGGGAAAGCCTGAAGAATCAGGGCTGAGAGGAAACAAAGGGACCTAAGCCTAGATGCACTGAGTTTGGGTTAGTAGGGGATGATGGGAAGCATTTCTAGAGTTTCAGGAGCTGAGAAGATATCGAGGTGGAGGCGGAGCTATAGTAGGTGGGATAGGATGCAGAAGAGAGCAAGTACAGAAGGGGGACAGGGATGTCAAGGTCAGTGGTATCTAAACAGGGACCTGGCAAGCATTCTCCTCCCTGGGAACTTAGCATTGAAGAAGACAGAGAGGCCCAGCCCCCCTGGAGCTTCCTGGGCAGCTACAGATCACAGACAACAATACACACATCACTTGGGGTCTCAAACTAATGGGGTGAGTTTAACTGAAGTGAGTAGTAATTATTTAGGGAAAAATACTTATGTCTTCTATCTCGTCAGTTGGAGTTCCTTTTCTTCAGAATGAAGTCCGAAGTATTTCAGGTTCAACTATCTAGGTAAGTGAAAGGAAAGAAATCGGTAAAAAAAAATTTTCTTTTTTAAAAAATTGTTTATTGTCAAAGTGATGTACAGAGGGGTTACACTTTCATATGTTAGGCAGTGAGTACATTTCTTATCAAACTTGTTACCCCCTCCCTCATTTTTCTGCAAGTCCAAATTATAACGAATATCTATAGAATACAGTGGCATTATTTCTCCATTTGAAGACCCTGAACACCATTTAAAGGAAACCTAAGAAATCATATGTAACTTTAAATGTATAAATGTGGTTGTCGTTTTTCTGCCTGTCTCTTATATTTGACTCTCCATGTCCAGATTCATACCTCAGCCTCCTTAGAACAGACGAGATAAATAACATTATAAACAGAACATAATTAACATTAAAAGAATGCATATAAAATGAAATTCTTTTGTAGGACAGTCTCAAAAATATCAGCAACCTGCAGATATCTGTTTTATTCCTTTCAACCAATTATAGATTACAACTAGTTAAAGAGGTAATGAATTTTTTTTTTGCTTATTCATGAAGCCATACTAAAGAGAAAATGAAAGTTCCAGATAAAATTCCACAAAGAGATTAACCTATGCGGGAACTCAACAATGTATTTCCATTTCTCTTCCATTGGTGGTGTGGCATTCTCCAGTTCCCAGAACCTGGATAGAGTCTGTACTTGGACTGTCTTCTCGACCTCTCTGAACTAGTGAGGGCGCTGTTGTCAATCCAGCTGGCTTCCCCCAGGAAATTTCATCAACATGTAAATCCTGCCATCTCCAGAAACACTTGAGCAGCATGAGTTATTGCAGAACACCACAGCTGGTTCTGGGAGCAGAGTGGATTATGTATGAGACCACAGATGTGAGGAGAGAAGAACTTCACATTTTCCCAGGGAGCCAGGGGTATAAAAACGATTGTGGGCCATGGGGAAATGAGTGGGATCCTACCAGCTTGAAGCTAAAGATATTAATACTTATGAAAATAGATGTGGAACCAGAGCACAATGTCTCAAAGTTAAGTTATGTAAACATTAAACCACTTGGACAGATGTGTGACAAACCTTGGATTTTTCACATTCCTTAATTATACTAAATTTAGTCCCAAAGCTCTGAGTCACATGTTCTTTGTCATTTTCATGTTATGTTATTTATTATTGACATTAATTAATGTTAGGACTTTCTGTGATGGATCTTACTGAATTCTGCCTACCATGCCCATACCAAAGGCAAACCGCCCCTGTGACCCACTGCTCCCATCACTCCCACAACCAAGGTGATTGAACCACCCAAGGACCAGGAAAGTAGGGAGCTGTAGATGTAGAATCTAGGCACCAGCACATAAAAGGCAGCCCCTATGAATCTTTTCCCATTTTTTTTTAACTTGGAATAGAGACCGTCTATGTAGTATCTCCCTAGTATGGACTTGCAAGCTGCGAGTTGTGGAGGCGATCGCTGTCATATTTCTAGCTTCATGAGTGGATTCTCATGTGAGAGATGTCCAGGAGAATAACACATGAAGGAAGCCAAAGAGGAGTGAACGGTGGTGTTTCTTCTCTGGTTCTCTCTGTCCCTGTTCTTCTCATAAGATCCTGTCCTAGTGGTTCTGCATGGCTTCCTTCAGCATTCTGTTTGAGACCAAGGATAAAGTTGAACTACTGCTATTTGGAATGGCTCGCTTTATTTACAAGTTCTCTGGGTCCATTTAGGATGAAGGAAGGCCAAGTCAACATGGAGACCCTATGACATACCAAGAAAAGCCTCACCCAAACGAGGAGGTGCCTTGGTTAGCAGGACACAAGCCCCTCAGCAGCCAGACTCCATTGCTTCCATTGCAAGTGGCCATCACTCAACCAGAATTATTTTTGGCACTTCTTACTGGGTCATGGAGACAACACTAGTATAGCTAGAAATAAATATGGTGGATTGGCTTTGGCAATGACAGTAATAATAGTCTATTCTTTCTTTCCACCCCTGTCTATATTTTCCCCACCAGTTAGATCTTCTGCTATATCAACAAGATCATTCATTAATATCCAAAAAGGTGGGAAGAGAGAGGTTTGACTCCTAAAAGATTTTTCCAGCTAATGAAAATGAAGTTAAGGTGGGGAATGGACTATAGCAAGCACTGTGTAGCATTTGACCCAGGAGTTTGGGTCTGGGAAACTTTTGTTTGTTTCTATTCTATTATTCTTTTTAAATTAATTAATTGAATAAATATTTTAATTCTCCCTAACTAGTTGTTCAGTGGTATTCTAATTCAACATGTCCATTTGTGACTACAATGCATCTTGATCAATGTCACCGCTGTCATCATTTTTCCTCATCTCTCATAACCCTACCCATCCCCTCAATTTACCTAGCTCTGTTTTCATATATAAACAATGAATACTATGACTGCACTTGCCCAACCTTCCTATCTCCATTTGTCTGCCCCCTCTCCTTCCTAGAAATCCTTAAAGATTTCCTAAAAACTGAGCAGTTACTAACAGCCCTCTTTACCAATGCAATTGGAAGTCATATTTGATCGCCAGCTAATTAATAAGCAAAATAAAGAACCATGTGGGTCTAATTTAATGGGACAGCACTGGTCCAGCATTCGCCAGGCCTTGAGTTTGATTTCCTGAACTGCATGTAGGTAAAGGCATTGACACTAAATACACAGGAAGGAAAAGTGTGCATCTATTTCATTCTGAAGCACTTAAGTGCCTATTGGCTCATCAGTCTTGTACAAAGTATCAAGATCTTTTTTGTGCAAAAGATCTATCAGTTGGCATGAAGAGTGTTTCCCAGACAAACTTCAGATATAATGAACCCTTTGAAATTGCCACATCCAATTTCATTAGAGAGAAGTAAGCCTTGACAGTGTGATAATCTGCTAGCACAGACAAGGGCCTTATATCGCTCAAACTATGAGCAACAGTTGCACAATCACACCAGCCCTGAAACTGGAAGACCACCTAGACTTGTGTCTCGAAATTCTACCACTTAACCCAATTTATGTGTGCTGGGAGTCGGGGGCCGGTGTGGGCAGGAGCTTCTAAGTGCTCATATAAAGGGTGCTCAAGGAATTTGAATTGTAAGTAAAGCAGTGTGTTCATTTCCGAGACTACTGAGTGCAACACACACTATATTCGCCTTTTGGGAAATGACATCTCTATACGGGAAAGCCATCACAACATCTGTTAGGAAGATCGTTTGAATGCTACAAGAGATGCCTTGCTTGTGACAGCCAGTGCTTTGGAACCCAAAAGCACAGAGGGCTTTACCCCTAGCAAAGATTTCACTCACAAGCTCCTCTCAAATGGCTTTTACCCAAGAAGATTCCCTGAACTCAACAAAGAGGGAACCTTTACATTTATCAAAACCTAGTTTAGACAAGAAATTTTGAGAGTCTTAAGTGGAAATGAAACTGTCTAGTCTTCGACTATTACTAAGCAGCAGATTCAATATTGGAATCAATCTCATCCCCATCCTTGCTCTGTCCAGGTAATGCCTTCTAGCTCTCACCTGGACTCAATCCTGCTTGGAGTCTTCCTTTTGCAAGAAGTGCTTTCCAGAGGCTTCTGGGTAATAGCATCAGCCATTGAGGTCACATGTTCATTTCCACCGGGCTTCTCAGCATTGCTGTCTGCAATCTCACTCCAAAGCTGCCTGAAATATCTTTACCAGAGAGTCGCTTGCTACAGATAACCTCCCCTTGACTCTTAGCTCAGTGCCTAGTATTTATAGTGTTTTGACCCACTCACTCATACTTACATGGGCAGGGAGGTATATGATATGTAAAGAAGAAAAGAACAGACTAAGGAGATGTGAAGCTCTCCTCGCTCTATAGTTAATCAGGTGTTCCATACTGTCATTTTATTCCACTCGACTTTGATGTTACAAGAGGAGGCATCTACCAACCATGCGCTCATTCGGTAATCATTCCAATATGTTCGCCATTCTCCGTAGACCCAGTCAGTGTCCCAGGACTGTCCTACGATAGCTCTTTAGTTATT
The DNA here is from genome assembly GCF_023159225.1 of Perognathus longimembris pacificus. Taxonomy (NCBI): domain Eukaryota; kingdom Metazoa; phylum Chordata; class Mammalia; order Rodentia; family Heteromyidae; genus Perognathus; species Perognathus longimembris. The sequence continues at coordinate 3,887,477 of NC_063172.1, read as the reverse complement.
GAGTTGGGAATATGGAAGGCATTCTGCAAACTTCACCAAGAATATGGTAACTAAAGCAGAACTTGGTATTATGGACAAAGCAAGTAACCCCCTTGCTGAAAGTGTCAAAAATTACTAGAAAGAAGTAAGCCCTTTGGGTTGATGAGAAATGCTCCGTGCCTTGAGTTTTCACAGTTCTATACAGATGTTGAGATGCAAATTGTAACTTGAAATGTACACAGGTTATTGGACATCAATTATCCACCGATGAAGGTAATTTTTAGGAAAGTCCACTAAAATAAAACCTTTTGATGCCAAAGGTTAAAATGTGTCCCCATGGCTTGAACCTCTGGTAGAACCTTTCAAATATGAATTAAACTGTTAATAATTGCAAACACTACATTAGCATTGAATGATTTTATACGACTGTTATTGTTCCCCTTTTCATTCTTCATGAAAAATCTAGAAGACAAATAGCTCAGAATGTTGACTGATGTCTCCAGGCAGGACAGGGTGGACTCATGACGACCCAGAGTGATCGCAGATCTGAGACACTCAACATCCACTCAGTTTCTTATAGTGAAATAGCACACCCTCAGAGAAGGACAACTCCATCTTCACCACTTTCCCATGGACTGCAGGATCTAAGGGGAGGCTCCTGGATAGAACATTTGCATGTCCCTGGTAAACCCTTATGTGATGGTCTTGGGCCAGCAGGTTTTCTTTCATCTGAACTCGACCCCAAATCCAAAAGGACAGCCACAGCAACCAACAGCAGGTAGTTGTTTTAGAAATGGCACCTCATTAACAGGACATTAGCATGTCTCTTCTTGGCATCTCTGTCCTCGCTCCATTCCCAGACACTCCTTTGCTGGCAAGCTGCAGCTATAATGAACTCTCTCCATCTGAAGGTCCCAGGATGGTGGAGGGGGGAGGCAGACAAGGACAGCTCAAAGACACCACTTTACCACTTTACTCGCCAGAATCCCCACCGTCTGAAATGAACATGGGCACCTGCAGCACCAAAAATGTTGACTAATGTGCTCCATCTCCTGTGCTGTGTGCTCCTACCCTTGTTATTTTGAGGAAGAAAACTTGTTGTCTATGGGTTGGGGAGCAATATGTCATTGCAAGACATCCTACCACACATAGGTATGGTGGTGATATTTATGATCAGATTCCACCAGTTGTCCACTGCTGTCCTCTTTGTCCTTATATTTTACTTCCATGAAATGTGGTACTCGAGGGAAGATTTACCAGCAGAAATCACCAGCTCCATAACAACACATGGAGTGTAGGATAGAAGAAGGATCACAGTGTCATGAGACCGTCTGTCTTGTGCACTAAGTTCAGCCAAATTGTTCTTTGGAAGGAAACCCTAAGTGTTTGTCCCAATCTGGAAGGCAGTACTCCCTTAAGTTACTCAGTACTTCACATTCAGTGCATTATAATTGGGGACAATTTTTACTTCTTACATCATACTTTTGTTGTCATCACTTGTCAGCATAAGATAAATGTTTTCAGATACCAGAATCCTATTACATATCTTCAGTAGTGACATAGCATATCTTCCTTATGTGCACTATAATTCAGCAACAAATCCATATTGCTGGGTTTCTATTTCAGTTTTATTAATCAAAAAATCAGTAATATTCTTTCCACACAAATTTATCATGAATGTCTTGATGTGTTTATACACACAGTGTGTAGACCCTTAAAAGAGGACTTCTCAAGAGGATTATCATGATTCATTTAGCACATGGACCTCTGAATTCTGCCCCTCTCCAGTCCTACCAATGGAGTATGAGATTAATCACAAACCAGAGTCTCAGATACTGAATAAAACACTTGTCACCATTTTTTTTCTAACAGATAGATGAATTCTTACTTTCTCCTACCCCAATATGTATTTGCATTGTTTAAGACATTCCTTCCAGTGCATTAGGGCTAGTTAGATTAATTTGCTCTACTTGTAGCCTACAAAGGCAGAAATCACAAATCTCTTTTATTTTGTCATATGACCACTATGCAAACTCTCTCCACAGTAATGAATGTTCAGCAACGTTTGGTAAGGAAAACTAACCTGCCTATACCAAAAAGACATCACCAGCAATGAGTGACATACGTGTGTTTGTATTTATGCAGTCGTGGACTTAACCTGCTTTTGTCCTGGGCTCCACATTTTCAGCTAAACTCTTCCTAGGGAATAAGGCTCTCACAGAGCTGTCTCCTCATGTCAGCTTACTGAACATCTTCAGCTGCCTCCATACAAAGCTCACACAGCTCTTCCATTTCTAAGCACCTAGAAATCGACAAAACGTACAGACAAGTAACCTTTGGTGTTTCCGCTCCAAAAAACGTGACTTCGATCTCTTCATTTGGAATAGGGCCACTGTCCTCAAGCAGGTGTGTGCTAAGACCCATTTCCAACGTTGCCAACTCCCCTCTAGCAATCACATCATGGATGCTGCCTTGAATACTGTGGATCCCTTCTGTGCGACCTGCCCTCAGGGGCATAGCAATGTACTTTATTATAGTCACCTCAACTCTCCAAAGTGCTCAGAACTTCCCACAACCTGGAAACTTTTGCTACTCCTCTTCAGCCCTTGCCAGAATTATTAATTCACCAATTCATCCATTTATTATAAAAATAGCTAATGTTTATGGAATATTTACCATCTGGTATGCATTATGCTAAATGCCTTACATATGGTGAATTATTTAATCCTCACAAGAGCTCTGTAAGGTAGATGCTATTATTATCTTCGCTCTACAGCAAAAACATTGTCACAAAAGCAGCTAAGGCTCATTGTTAGCTAAAGTTGTGCTGTTAAGAGATAGAAGAACCAGGTATGTCTGACTCCAGAGTCCATATTCTTAAACACACTAGTTGGCAAATAGTCATAGAAACCCACAACATGCACAGCCCCTTCAGATAGGTGCACACCTATTTATATAGTCCTGCCTACACAATTGTCTCATAGGAGATGTGATATTTTAGCAACCTTGTGAAGACTGCTTACTGATTACAGCTTCCATAGTGAAGTGAAATTTATTTCAGAACATGTTTTGCATATTATTTTTACAAAGCAAAAAGTAATTAAGTCTCTGCACATCAAAGACTTGTCTCTCAAGCTGGGTGCTGATTTCATGCCTATAATACTAGATACTCGCGAGGCCAAGAACCGGCAGATCCTGGCTCACAGAAAGTTGGAGCAGACAAATCCTTAAGACTCCTTGCTCTAACTAAACAGCAGCCAGGAATGGTGATGTGACTCAAGTGATAGAGCTCCAGTGTAAAAGCCAAGGTGAGAGCACAAGGCAATAACGTCAAGGCCCATACCAAAATTTGTCTTTTTTTTAATTATTATTTTTATTTATTGTCAAAGTGATGTACAGAGAGGTTACAGTTTCATACATTAGGCCTTGGATTCATTTCTTATACTGTTTGTCTTTTTTCTAATGTTATGTTGATATTTAGCACTAAAATGTACTAGATTTGATACTAACTGGCATAGACAGGGGTTTCATAAGAAAAGTTTTCACTGGCTGTCCTGGAGATACAAAAGAAAAGGTAAGTAGGTAGGTGTCAGTAATGCAGTTTCAAGGTAATAATGGCATTTTGGCCCCTACCATAGAGAAGAGAGACATCTTCTCATAACAGTCTACAGGGCAGGAATCAGTGAGGATGTATTGGGGGGGGGGCGGACATGGGGGATTTTCCTTCCTGAGGCATAAGCAAAGGGCACCGGTGTCAGAGCGAGTGAAAGAAGGAGCATGCCAGGCAAAGGACTGAGCTGAGACAGGCAGCAAGGAGGACAGCAGCACGACCAGGCCCAGGGATCATGGAGGTGAAGCTGGGCATGGGAGACAGAGGAGCAGGGAGAGCAATTGGACTTGTGGGTACAGAGACAGATGAAATGCTTCTCTGTCAAAACACATATGATTGGTTCTCAGTAACTTCTCGCCGTGTCATTGACACCTTCACAGGTGAGCACCACTGTTGTCTTCGTCTTGGGAGTGGAAGGAGGCCTGTTAGCCAGCAGTGAGATTAACACCACGTGCCTGACAGTTTGGCCCAAATCTGCTGCACCATCACGCCTGATGCTGACAAGGATGTGAAGCCGCAGAACTCTTCATCGTGACTGGGAAACGCAAAATGCCTGGGCCATTTTGAAGGAGAATTAGACAGTTTCTTACCAAGTAAAATGTACTCCTCCATGCACCCTCCAAATCATGATATACGCATAACAACCTGTGTACAGACTTTGATAATAGCTTGATTCACAATTACCAAAACACAGAAACAATCAATATATCATGTAGCGGATGAAAGAACAAAACATAGCCCATCCAGAAAATAGAATGTGATTCAGTACTAAAATGAAATATTCAGTATTAAAAAGAACTGAGCTGCCAAACCATGAAAGACAATCAAGGGCATATTACTAAATGAGAAAGAAGTCTGAATAGGATATTACTATAAGATTCTAACAATGGGACATTCTGGAGAAGGCAAAATTGTGGAGAAAGTGCAAGATCAGTGTTTGTGAAGAGTGCCTTGGGCTGGGAAAAGGCTCTATGGGTTACTGGATGGATATCCACCCTCACTGTTTTGACTCACGGCCTGTCCATCACCAAACTCCAGATTTTGTACTAAAGTGATGTGTCAATTTGAGTTCATTGTTCGTAACCACTGTTCCATTGTGTCACAAAATTTTGAAAGAGAGGAAGGATCTGTGTACTTGTGACAAGAGAAATATAGCAAATCACTGTGCTTTCTAACTTTCCTAGGAATCTAAAATTACTAGAAAAAAAAGTCTAGTGAAAATAAAGAGAAGTCCAATGAACTGAAAGGGCAAGAATTTGTTCAAGTCCCATAATAAATCTGCCATGCAGGCCTGATTAAATCCAGAGACCTTGCTCTTGATCACTGTGTAAGACATTATATCACTAGCCAAAGAACACGGATGAGAGGCTTGCTTGAGGGGACCAGTGGGAATGGCATTAAGAGCCTTGCTAAGTTAGAAAGTTAGACTTAGGAAACAGAAAGAGGTGTCTACTTTAACCTGAAATTTATGGTAGCAAAAATAAAAAGGTGAGTTGGGAGCCATCTGTTTGATTATTCAAATTTTATTTTTCAAGGAAAAAAAATCATTTCCTTATGAATAGTACAATATCATTCTTTCTAATGGGTAAGTAAAATGCCGCTATGTAGATTTACCACATTTTCTTAATCCATTCACCCACTGAAGGACATCTGGGCTTATTCCATATTCAGGCTGCAATGAATAGTGCTGCAATGAATATCGTTGTGCTGGTGGCTTTACCATAGCCCTGTTTGTATTCTACTGGAAAGATAGTCAGGAGTAGAATTGTTGGATCATCAGCTAAATTTTTTAGGTTTTTCAAATGTTATGATACTTATTTTTATAAATTTCCAAACTGGAAATGAAATGGACTTCTTTCTATTTTTTTTGTTCAATTTAATTTTTATCGTAAAGGTGATATACAGAGGGGATACAGTAACATAGCTCAGGTAATGGGTACATTTCTTTTTGAACAATATCACGTCTTTCTTCATTTTCTCTCAGTCTTTCCCTCTTGATGCCCTATCCCGCACAAGTTGTCTAGTTCATTTTCAACCAAGTGTCTAATGAATATCACTGCTGCGTTACTTCACCCTTTGTTCCACTGTTTCTGTTTTTCCTCTTTCTCTCCCCCAAACAGATAAATTTTCCTACAAGACAAAATGTACAGAAATCAAAAACAGTGGCAATGGGGGGGGGGGACAAAACAAAACAAAACATTGAAGTAAAATAACAAACCTCTTGCTTCCATTTCTTGGAACCAGACTCAAAGAAACATAGGTTGTATGGTTTTCCTTATCTGTAGTAATTAAAATGTGCTGTAAATCTACAAGTAAATACAATAGATGGTCAAAGACAAAAAAATTACTCTTGGACATGATAAATTAAACAGGACTCTAAACATTCACTAGTGAGACCAAAGGAGGATATTCTTAAGAAAATATCACAAAGGCTCAATAGCTATGTGCATATGATGTTTAATATAATATTGATCATTATATAGTTCTGTGTTTAGTTTTTTAAGGAATCTATATTCTGCTTTCCAGAGTGGTTGATTAAGCTTATGTTCCCACCAACAGTAAGCCAAACCCAGAGAAACAAAGGGGGCACGGTTTCTTTCACTAGTGGTTAATAGGATGTACCTAATGAATTAATTGAATAATAGAAACTGTGAGGAATTCAAATAGTACAATTTTCAATTGACTAAATCAGAGCTCAAGAAAACAAGTGCCAAAAAACGGTACTTACAAGGAGGTGGACCAAGGGGAGAGAGGTAGAAAATGAAGAGGATGAGGGTTGGAGTCAAGAATTCATTGTACATATCAAAAAATTGATCAGTGTAATGGAAAGGATGGATTGAAAGGGAAGGAGATTGTTGAAGAAAGTGACAGGGTCAATACGCATTGTATTCATATACTGATGTGTTGCATGACCCCTCCCTTGTACAACTACTTAAAGATAACCTAAAAATAGTTTCATTGTCATTATAACTGGAGGTCTTCCCAGAACTTTTGATATTTATTGATTTGAGGGCTGGCTACCCTAACAAATTTCATGATTTTAAAAAGTAGGAATTCATTCTCTCATAAATCTAGAAAGAAGTTCAAAGTCCAGGTTTAACACAGCCTTTCTCCTCCAAAATCTACCTGTTTTCTCCAAACTTCTGGTGGCTCCCTGCAATCTTCAGTTTCCTTTGGGTAGTATACATACCACTGTGGTCTCTGCCAGTCTTCAAATATACTTTTTCCATATTTGTGTATATCTGTATCATGTATATCTTTTTATTAGAACACTAGCTATTAGATTTAGGACACAGTCCAAGCTAGCATGACTTTCTGTTGAGTACTTAGAACTGCAGAGACTCAATTTCCATATAGAATCATACTCTTAGATTTTTTTTTTTTTTTTGGAGCACGACTTTTATAAAGACACTACAAACATTCAGCAGCCCACAGATTCTTTCCCCAGATTCATGTGCAGTACATTCATCTCATTTCGACATTACTGAAACTTAACTCGGCCAAACATCTCATCTACATTTCTTCACATAAAATTTAAATTATCATCAGCAATGTTCTTCAAATAAGAAAAGGATGAGACACGTGTTATACCCATTTGAAAAAGAATTATTCTCCATCTGTGGACCTCTAAAAGAAATTTTTTTAAGCTAATCTGCTTCCAAAATTGGCTTGTGAGATAAACCTTGGATAGAATTCTACTTCCAAAAAATGAAGGTGGAGAAAAGAGTAACTGATTCAAAACAAATTAATTCAACAGGATGATATCAGTTTGATGTAATTCATAAGAAACTCATGGTTTTTTAAATAGATTTTTAACTAATAAAAACAATGGTATAGTGAATTAAGGGAAGAGATACTTATTTAAATTAAAACAAGGTTTCTGATTTCTAACTCTTCTTAGGCAGGGGATATATCAAAAATTGGGCATTTCTTAGGGAAAGACAAAAGATAAAGGGAAACGCCAACTCTCCAGAATAGAACTCTGTCCAAACAGTGGAACCAAGAACCAAAAATAACAATGGACCAGAAATCCACCACATTGAAGCACTGAAGTGTAATCGGTAACATTCTCTGACCATAGTGTAAAGATCTAGGACAGCACCAGCCCATTTGGGCCTCATAATTGGTAGGGTCCCACAATTTAGTCTTATTATTGGTATAGTCTTAGTCTTATTATTGGTATTTTTTCCTGGCAGTAATGAAGTTTGAACCCAAAGCCTTGTAATTATATACTTTTTTGCTTTCATTATCTTTCAAACAGGGTCTAGAGCTTATGTTGAGGCTGGCCTCATCTATGACCCTCCTGTATATACTTCTCTCGGAGCTGGGATAAGGGGCACACATCACCACCCCCAGCAGATCACTGAGATGGACTCTTGTGAACTATTTTGTCCTGTCTGGCTTCTAGTTGCAATCCTCCTGACCTCTGCCACCCTAGTAGCTGGAACTACAAGTGTGAGCCACTCTGCCTGACTTGCTTGTTTGTTTTTTTGAAGTAGGGTGTTGCTATGTTGGCTAGACAAGCCCGAAACTCTCATTTCTCCTGCCTCAACCTCCCAAGTGTTGGGATTACAGCTGTACACAACTATATCCAGATGTTCCTCCATTTTTAAATAGAAGTGTCTATATTGTATCCCTTCTAACCACTAACTTGTGAGAAGGGCATGATAATTTGTAATTTACTTAATAGAAACCTGAATCATAAGAAAGTTAACAGAGGATGTCTCAGTATTGGTATATAACACAGATCATGATGTACTGGATTTTCAGCCTTTTGATTTAATTGGATTACATTTTTATTATTAATTTTTAATACCTTTAAGTAGTTGTGCATAGGTCTTGCCACTCAACAAAGCAGTTTATGAATGCAGTACGTTCTGATCCATGTCACCCTTTTCAACATACTCACCAAGTCCTCCCAATTCTCCCCTTCCCTCACTGCTCTTAATTTTGTAGGATACATATTGCAATTTTTGCCATTTAATACAGCAATTTATGTATATAATACATCTTCATCTGTGCCATCCCTTCAACATTTTCAACCTGCTTTGACCCACCCCTTCCCTTGTTCTTCTTAATTTTGTGGTATATGCAATAAATTCTAGACCGCATTGTCCTTCCTTCTCTCCATTCATCTGCCTCACTCCCCTTGGCCCCATCTCCTCTCTTGCAAGTACCCTTTTCTTGGTACTTATTTTGTTGTGCATTGACTTAGTCTTTCTAAAGAATTGTACTATTGGTACTCTCCATAGAGTCTATTCTACTTCAGTTAATTTATTTGTAACCATTTACATACCACCCAGGGTGTTCACTTAGTTTTATAGGCACATTACAGCTAACACAAATGAGGGAAACCATGCAATGTATGTTTCTATGGGTCTGCATTACTTCACTTAATATTATTTTTCTAAGCCTTTTCTTTTACTTAAGAATGGTACAATACCATTATTATTTCTGATGGATGAGTCAAATTCTATTGTTTATGTATCCAACATCTTCTTGATTCATTTGTCCATTGAAGAGCATCTTGGCTGATTCCATATCTTGGATATGGTAAATAGTGCTCCAATGAACATGGTTGTGCTGGTGGTTTTACTATAACCTTGTTTATGCTCTACTGGATAAATGCCCCAGAATGGGACTGCTGGGTGATAGAGTATTTCTATGTTTAGTGTTTTGAGGAACCTCCTTGCTTCTTTCCAGAGTAGTTGAGCAGATTACATTCCCACCAACAGTGTATTAGACTTCTCTTTTGTCTGCATCCCCACCAGAATGGGTTATTGTTGGTTTTTTTTCTTGATGATGGCCATTCTAAATGGGGTGAAGGATTCACATTTTAGGGTATCTCAAATTTAATAGGAGAAAAGATGTGTGCATACTTATAAGGAGAGCCAAGAGAAATTTATTGAGAACAGACTCAAAAACTTTCCCCTGCAAAGTAATTGTTCTGTCATAATATCCTCCCTACCTTATCAAATAGCTCTGATACACTGGAATGACCCAAAAATATAAAATAAAGCTTCTTATACTAAAGATAATCTAATAGACTCATGGTAAGGAAGATCTATGAAGAAAGATGCTTTTCAAGACTACAGTTAAAAAGGACAAAATCAGCTGGGTGCTGGTGGCTCATGCCTATAATCCTAGCTACTCAGGAGGCTGAGATCTAAGAATTGCAGTTTGAAGCTGTCCCCAGTAGAAAGTACCCATGACACTCTTGTCTCCAATTAAACTCTCAGAAACTGGAAATGGTGCTGTGACTCAAGTGGTAGAGCACTAGCCTGGAGCACAAAGAAGCTCAGAGACAGCACCCAGGCCTTGAGTTCAAGGCCCACAACAGACAAAAGAAAGAAAGACAGAGAGACAGGAAGGAAGGAAGGAAGGAAGGAAGGAAGGAAGGAAGGAAGGAAGGAAGGAAGGAAGGAAGGAAGGAAGGAAGGGAGAGAGAGAACCTGTTAACCTCAGTTTGCTGGTTTCAAGGATATACACTTTGATGGCTGAATGTAAATTAAAGAACGTTCAAGTACCACCACTGAATAGTCATGGATGACCAATTGAATGCAGTGTGTCTTCTTAGGTATTGATACAGTTCCAGCTCCTAAGAAATTATATGCCTTCAGTAAACTAGAAATGCCTTGACTGAATGAATTATTTTAGGGACTTTTTTTCCTCACGATTCTTATAAGAGCTAATCTTCTCCTCTTTCTTTCCCATAACAAAAATGATGACTACCTCATAGATGCATATAATGGTTAAAGTAGAATATATATATATAATATATATTTGCATGATATAATGATTGCACAGAATATGTTTATTTTCTCCATGCTACTCTATTAGGAGTATTTTTATATCATTTTGCCATTCTACATCTTCGTGACACACAAACACACATACACACACACATTCTTATTTGACTTTGTGTTGGGTCCAGTTGTATTTCCTGCCATCAGTTTTCTACCTGAGTCTGATCTGTTATTAATGTCCATGCCCCCTAGTATGTCAAAGTATGAGCATTAATGGCAATGGTTTGGGGTTGTAGATGCCAAGGTTCCACTTGTCAGTGCTTCGGGTAATTTCCACTGCTGAGTTCATTAAATTCTTTAAAACAGAAAGGTCAATAGTGATTTATTCTGCTGACAGCAGCTCAGTAGCAATCATTTACAAACAGTCTTTCTGACTTGACATGTGGTGGGCCTCATAGTTAAATGAAGCTAATTTCATACGGCAGTGAGCTGCCTACTTCAAGTCCTGTGTGAGAAGAATTCTTAATATTATGTGAAATAAGGTGTTCCCAAGACCCTAGAACTAGAGGAACAGGGAAGAAGTCAAGAGTCAGCTGCTTTTGGTGTAATGGATTATGTGGCAATTGGGCTGGGATTAACCAGATAACTGGTAAATCATTTCTGTATGTGCCTGTGAAGGAGTTGCGAGATGAATGAGCTTTAGAATCTGTGGGTTGTTGAAGCAACACAATCTCAACAAAGACATGATCTCACTGATAAACACCATCTAGACCCTAAAGAGCCCAGATCAGGTGAAGGAAGAGTGGGTTCACCTTCCTGGCTGACCAAGGACATTTGTCCTTCTTGTGCTCAGGCCTACAGGCTGGGGCTTAGAACAATACCATTAATTTGTTCTGCTGTCTTTGGATTCTGAATCACACAACCATCACAATGCTTGCAAAGAGCACACTTAGGGACTTTTCATTCTCCTCTTCCTTGTCTTCCTCTTCCTTCTTCTCCTCCTTTCTCTCTTTCCTTTTCCTCCTGTTCCTCCTCTTTTCTCTCTATATCTCTGTCTCTCCATCTCTCTGTGTCTGTCTGCCTCTCTCTTTCTCTCTCTCGTGCTGGTACACATTCGAACATTCCCCCATATCATAACATATCTCAAACTCATGTCGCTTATTATAATGAGTAGGAATAAATTTGGCACCTAGACAATTCATATGAGGAAACATAGATGGCAGAAACAAAGTAAGACTGTTTTTATTAGTAGGATTTATTAGTAGTCAGGAGAAAACAAATATTTTAAGACAAAGAGTATCCAAAGGCAGAGAGCATACCATACAAAATTGAGTAGTCAAAACTTCATTCTGGGGACTTGCATGGGCCCTTTCTTAGTCTATGGCTACTGTTAAGACAGAACAGCGCATACTAGGTAATTGTATTGTTCAAAATTCTGGAGACTAGAAATCCTAAGACCCATGTACTAGCCAGAGTCTCAGCTGGAAGTCTTCTCCCTGCCTCCAAGATGGTGCCCTGTTTTTTATCCACCAGAAGAAAGGAATGCCACACTCTCGCACAAGGTAAGAGGGCCAACTCCAACTTCAAGTTATTTTATTTTATTTATTTTAGTGCTAGAGATTGAAACCAGATGCTCACCTATGCTAAGCACTTGCCCTACCCCTTAGCTGCATCCATAACTCCATAACTCCATCAAGCCTCTTTATCATGGTGCTAAACCCTTCATGAAGTGACCCACGAACTGAGTCACTTTCCAACAGCCATGCATCCTAATACCACTGGGTATTAGGGCTCACAGGAAATTAAGAGGGGGAAAAAATGTTGAAATTGTAGCTATGTTCATGTGTGGCCAACAAAAGTTAAAATTGGTCTTGTGTTCATGATACAATGTTATGAACATAACCAGAAGTCATTTGACATTTTATTTACTTCAGGGATGATGCGAATGAACCTGAAAAAGATAAAGCAGGTTCTCCACAGAGGCATGTGCATGTGTGTGAAATTCTGTGTTACACTGGACTCACAAAGTATCTTAAATTTAAATTTCTCTAAGAAGTTCATATTTCTTTATCAGAATACTCTGCCTCTAATAAGCTATTACAGCCAGAGTAGTTTGAAGACTTCTTAGTAGGTTCTCAAAGTGCCTTAGAATCTAATGGAACACAAATATTATTATCTACTGCTTACCAACCCGAACTGCAGTAATATGTTAAAGTAATATTTCCTCACCTCATTACCACTTAATTTAATTAAAACTAAATTTGTATTTATGCTATGTAATTAGGAATTACAGGTAAGGGACAGGAACATTCTCATTAGTGGCCATCTGTTTGTACGGAAGTGGCAACAGTAAAATTCCCAGGAATCCAGTGATAAATATACACACCAATAGAATATTTGTGTGGAAAGTATTATCACTAGCATTGGGATGAGACAAGGGTTCAGAGATTGTGAGATCACAGAGCTAGTTAGCTGTCGGCCTGAAATGGAAGCCTACTGTGGTAGTTAATCTTGACTTTGAACTGGATAGCAGCAAGAAAGACCTAGAATTTAGTAAGGCCCACAGTGGCCGTGCTGGTGAAAAGGTGTCCAGGGATATATAGATTGTGGAGTTCTGAACAAATAAATTCATCACTCCCTTCACAGATTCATAACATGATGGCATTATTAGGAGATGAGAAAAAGTAGGAGGCCTGGCCTAGTAAGGGAGCCAGTAACTGAGCGTCGTCTCCTGGGGGATTTTGTCTTGCCTCTGTTCCTGTTTTCCCTGATTCTAGCTTCCACCATATGGACCATTCTGATCTGCCAAGCCCTCTCCTTCATGAAACCATGAGCCTAAATAAATGCTTCCTCTCGTTTATTCTCTTAGATTGTTTTGTCAGAGCTATGAAAAAGTAGATAAAATCCCAATGTTATTCAGTACCTCACTTGGAATATGTTTGCTATTCTAGAACTCTCTACTCCTAAATACACACAAAGATCTATACACCCTGGGACCAGGCATAAATGACTGACAGTGAACTGTACAGCCATCTTCATATGTAAGGCACCCAAAGATTAGAAATTCAAACTTACTACCAAAAGTCCCCATCCATGAGCTCTACCACCTTCTCTTTCTCTCCCTTCTACTTTCTTCTCAATATTTCTCTGCATTTTTCAGTCCGTGGTATGATATTCCCATTGACATGAGCGGGCACAGATAATTAGGCTAGCCTGGATCAGTATTTCTTTTATACACATTAGTCACAAACTGGAGTCCAGTGACCGACCCCCCCAAAATGCAAAGCCAGAACCCAGCCCAGAGCTACAGCCATCCAGGTCACTGGCTTGTCATTAAGGACAGGAGGTCTAAGCACTGATGAGAGCATTGAGGCACAGGAGCATGGACAGAAAGCTAACGACCCAGGGGAGAGATGCTTTTCCCGTGTATTCTCCATAGGCCTATTTCACCCTCCCTTTAATTCCATCGGAGTTGTCTAGCATCCACCAGGGTCAAGGCCCTGAGTGTGCACCGGTCCTATGGTTTGATGTAATGGGATTCATTACCCTGCCCTGTTTTTCCCTGTGCATTTGGAGATAAAATATTTACTACATGTGGATTTAGCCTTCTTATCTTGAAAACAGGGAGAGTAGCACTTTCATAGGACCGTAGGGATGATGAGAATATGCCTGATAATCTGAAAACAGGTTGGTAGGGAAAGTGTTTGAATGAAGACTGCAAGGCAGTCGCTGTGATACACAGGCCTAGAAAGGCTGTCTGGCATTGTGAAAGGAGCTACACCGAACAAGAATTGATCAATGCACTTAAGGTCCTTATTCTTATTGATGACTTAACTGAGGCCCACCAGCGCAGGAAGTCTTCTGATTAGACCTGGCACCGCCCATGTGACGCAGACTGGGAACAGCACTGGCACACAGTAAGAAATCATTTTTTTGTTGGACATGATTTGGCAGTGGTTTCTTTGTCTCCTTGATTTTGCAAAGAGAGTGCCCACGTGTACGCTATGACAGCCTCAAACTTGCAATCCTCCCGTCTCGGCCTCTTCTGGGCGGTGATCACAGGCATGACCACCACATAGGAGGAGTCCATGTTTTTACATGGTGCGACTTGAGATTGCTGCAAAAATGATGAGGTCCCAGAGGTAGAACTTGTCACACGTAGGTAAAACAGGCATGGCGGAAATGAATGAATCAATGAAATAAAATGCAAGCATGGGAATGGGTGAAAGTATCTCACACGTTATTGCTCCATTTGCAAGTCTGATGAAGAGAAAATGTGCATCTAAGAAAGGTGACTGCTCTGTTTAAATAAGAAGGTTAGGGACAGACCAGACATGCTCAAAAGGTGATTATGGATACTTCGGGCCACCAGGCCTTCAGTGAGTGAAACGGAACACTGTTTTCATTCCTCATCCCCACCTCCGTTCCTCTCTCCAAGCAATGGCAGCTGGCTAGAGGTAAATTGTGTTCGGGCCCTTTGTCTCGTTTTTATGATTTATTAGCTCAGTCTTTTGGCAGGTTGAGTATATAGACTGTTTTGCACGGCACACACTCAGGGAATTTATGTTGCATAGCTAAACATCATGTCTGTCTATCTTTTCCCAGTAATCTCAGATAATACCCAAATGGGCTTTTTATTTTAAACATCTGGACAGCCTTATGGTGGCTGAGAATTAAGGTGCCGAGAGAAGAAAACAGCGCAGCCATAAAGACTGCCGGATAAACAAAGCTTTCTTTGGAACATTAACTCCTTTACTGAGAAATCTTCTCTGGTCCTCAAAATGCACTTAGTAACTTTACATCTTCATCTCCAGGTACACTTTTCTCTTGCAAACACTCTCATGGCATTTAATGGGGCCATTAAGGTAGGGAACTATAAGATATTAGCATAAAAAGAACATTGCCAGAAGTAAAGATGCAAAAGGCCTTCTCACACACACTACCCTCGCTCCTACCATGCCACCCCTTGGCATTTGCTTTTGTTTTATAACAGCAGAAATCCCAATTGTGGGCGATGGTAATTTTTAGCTAGATCCTAACTCTGTCGACACCATCATAAATTGGCACAAGCTATGGAACTCAGGGAGGGGAGCAAGACCGGAATGGAGAATAATCAAGTGGCTTTATTTGTTTTTAATACAGCGAGCCATTCAACAAATGGAGGCTGTCTTGTTTATCTTTGTTCTCAAAGCTCTCCAGGGTTCTCCCATGCCCTAGGACGGCAGAGGAATGTCTACGATCTTTGATGCCCCTGAGCCTTTGCTAATGCTGCGCCATCTGCCCGGGTGCCCTCCCTGCCCTGCAGTTTCTTGCAGATGGAATTTCCCCACTCTTTCTGACTTGGCCCTGTGACCCTGCAGAGCTGATGGGCACTCTTCTTCCCTGAGATTTCATAAATCAACTGCACCGTATCTTACTGCCTTGTCCATTCATTTAGGAGCATATGGCCCCTTTCCGGCTGTAGATGACGGGAGATACGGTGGAGAGGGGACTGCGGGCTGGTTTTCCTATGTGCATTTCCGCGCAGAGTTTGGCACTGAAGCTCTTTGGTGTTGTCTTCTGGTGCTGCATGACCAGGGGCGGTGACCTTGGTTGCTGACAACAGCAGATGTTCACTATCTCAGCATTGAGCGCAGGGTTCTCTGCAGGTTCTGCCGTGACCCGCAGGTCTGCACCCCAGGAACGGGGCTGGGTTTCCCTCAGATTCCTCCCGGTGGCCAGCGAAGCCACCTCCTTGTACAGAGCCCATGTCTGTGCTCTTCACCTTGAGGAGGAAGACTCCAGGGCACACCTGCCAACAAGCCCGAGTTTCACATAATGATGTAGTTACAGAATATCCCCTGACATCTTTATTCTCATTAGTGAGAATGAGGAAGTCACAAGTCTCCCTCCCACAATTCCGTCACAGGAAACCCTCATTGCCGGGAAGCAGGGCATGGCTCCCCGTGCTCCTCACGCAGATTGTTTTATAACTCTCAAGCCCAAGTGAGCTGCCCCGCTTGGCTGTGCTATTGCTGTGAGTCTGAGAGTATGAAACGTGGGATTGCTTCAGGTGCTGTTCTAGGTATTCGAAGGGCAGCGCTGGGTGTCACCACCCATGGGTGGCTGGAGGGGCAAGCTGTACAGCCGGTGTGCCAATCCAGGGCTGAACACGCTCACACCCAGTTCTCAAGGCCCATCGCCCCCGGAATGCAGAACTGAATTTCCCAAGAGTTTAATTCAAGAAAGACTGTTATATCACTGTTGTAATTACTTTCAACACGCCATGTGAAACCGTACCTTCTATTATTGATGATCCTCTTGTAGCCCCTTCCTGTGGTTGTTCCTGCACTATCTCTGTGTCTTATCTGAGTACACTGGAAACCGTGTATACTGGTATTAGAACTAGGAAACTAAAAGGGAATACCAAATTCGAGAGACACAGGGTAAAAAAGACAAACGACTACAAAAGCAATACTTGCAAAACTGTTTAGTGTGAATCTACCGAACAACTCATGGGGGGAAAGGGAAAGGGGAGAGGGGAGGAGGTAACAAACAGCACAAGAAATGTATCCAGTGCCTAAAGTATGAAATTGTAACCTCTCTGTATATCAGTTTGATAATAAAAATTTTTTAAAAAAAAGAAAGAAGGGTCGAGTGTGCTCACCTTTGGTGTGATCCAGGTAAGTGTGACCTTTACTCTTCTTTGTGAAATAATTTACTTCCCGGGTTCTGGAGGTGTTGGCTTGAAAATGAACAAGCTACCCATTGTTCCCTCCTATGCCGGTGTGGGGCATGCCCGGATGCCTTGCGTCAGAAGAGGAAGTCCCACCCACCCCGCCTGTTTCCCAGCCCTGGGGCCACGTGTGCCTGTTATGCCACAACCAGGAAAGGCGGTCCTAGTTGGCCCCGCCTGTCTTCCGGCCCTGGGGTCACGTGTGGCTGTTACGCAGAACCCAGAAAGGCGGTTCTAGCTGGCCCCGCCTCCCAGCCTTGGGACCACGTGTGGCCAAGATGGCGCCGGGTGGTGAACCCGGAGACGGGTCCTGTAGGCTGTGACTGTGACGTAGAATTAGACCGCCTCTTAGGATTGGTCCCTCGCCCTCCGCCCTTGATGGACAGCTCAGGCCGCCCCTCACAGCCCCTAGATAGGTGCTCGTACACCCCTCCCCTTCCTGCCGCTCTCTGACCTATTTAAGAGCGGAGCTTGTTTCAATAAAGCCAGACGTTAGCAGACATTCTCCCGGATGTGTCTGACTGTCCTCCAGTGAGTTGGGGGTGGGCGGCTGGGTGCGGGTGATCTGTCGACCCTTCTCCTTTCTTGGCCCACCCCAGTCAGGGCGAGCTTCCCCATCTCTCCCGCAGGTCAGGAGAATGCAGGGGACCAAAGACCCCGACATGCCAGGAAACTGTTTCTTTCTCTCTTTACACCTGCTTCCTTTTTCCTCCCAGATGACGCTGTATGTGAGGAGTCTACTTACCCCGGGGACAACGGTGTCAACTTTAGCGCTGCCTGCCTGGTCCTGGCCTATGAAGACGCGTGTAAGCCTTGTGACTCCAAAGCAGTGTTTCTTCTCGTGCTGTCCAGTGTTCCAGGAAGCCCTCCATCGCCACTGATCCCTCCTCTGGTGCACATGTCAACGTGTTCCATGCGGTCTACTCCAGGGGCGCCTTCACTGGGGTCTCTGAGCACTTAAGGCAAATTCCATTTTCACAAAAAGACACAGACCTTTGTCAAAACACCCAATACATAAATGAATACGCTCCAATCTTGTACCGAAATGTCCCCCCCCCCCAGTAACTTTCTGTCATAAGTGATATTTTTCTATAGTTTCCAAAGGCATGTGGGCTTATCGTTTGGTTTGCAGATTTGCTTGTGAGACTTTCTGGGGAGCAGGTGTTCTGTCTTGGGGAGCACTGCATGGTCCTACATGGCTTTTCCAACGCCTTCTTCAAAATGACAGGGCAGGGGGAGGACAGGACTGGGGCAGAGCTTAGCAGTAGAGGCCGGCACAGCACGAAAGCCACTTTCTGTCCAGTGCCCTCTTGCATAGTCTCTCGAGGCACTCTTGCATTAACTGTGTTGCTTAACAGGGTGGGGGCCAGTGGATTCTATGTAAACGGTGCCTGATGATATCCATTTCCAGAGAAGTCACTTAGGTGCACTGTTGTATAGTGTTCTTGCCTTGATCCTCAAGACTGAGCGACAAAGATTCGGTAAGAAATGCTCACCCTTGGGAACCATTCCTATGATAATCCTAAAACTCAGACTGTGAAATCAGAGAGGAAAGAGATGAAGGCATTATAAGACCACTAGGAACAAGAGTCCACTTTCAGGTAACTCTGCTCAATGTATGCAAAATTAAAGCCTGGAGCGCCATGATGAGCTTAAAGGAGAAGCTCAGGTCCGCACCTTCAGGTCCATGATGGTTTCTCACCTTTCCTGTCTGACATGAGTTTCTACCTCACCCTGCATACTCAAACAACACTGACCCGGTTGCCAATGCTTGTGCTCAAGGCCCTTCCTTATCTAAATGCCTTTGCCTGTGCATTTTCCCCTCAGAATCCTCTGATTATTTATATGCATAATTGGAACCCTTTATTTATAGAATCAGTTCCCTGTTGGCCTCCTATGACAATGAATGATATTTTGTTCTACTTTACAAAGTTATGTTGGCTTATACTTTAAAAAACAGTAATTCTTTGGCTATGTGAGAACTCTCTTCTTCATATTAAGTTTACAAGTTCTGTACTGTTTATACAAGTGTAATCATAAAATTATAATAACTACCTGTGTGATTAAACTAGACCCTAACCTGTGAACTCATTTGGGCTAAGAACATTCCTTAGTTCTTTGTCATTAATCTGACATAGTTCCTTTGCCTGAAGCAAATTGTTCATTGAATACCAGGGAAATGACAGTAAGAATAAAGGTAATATTACATGTTATCCATTGACTTAATGTCTCTGCTTTACTTGCCCTGTTATTACTTAATTTTTACAGTAATCTATTGAGGTTGATATCATTTTGTAATGAAAAGGCCTAAGTGATTCCATCTTAAAAATCTAAGCTTGCTCTCCCTTAAATCAGGAGCTTTCGCAGAAAGCGTGCACAAAACATTTTTTGAGAAAAACTGCTGAATGTCTCAAACGGAGGATGAATGTGTTAGATATAAACAGAGATTGAAGTTTAACTTTAGGAACGCAGTTTAGCCCTCTGCTAACAAAGTTAACTATAGATAAGTTTACCCTATTTCCCTCTGCTTGCTTAGTGTGATGTATTGTTAATCAAACATATGCCTGACTGTGTGGAAGTTTCCCCAGATTGCTTAAGAGTTGTTTGTTTCATGATATAAAAAGACTGCTAGATTGTGACTCGGGGCCTCTGAGCGTCATCAGCGGAGGTACGAGCTAGCTCGCAATAAACGCCTCTTTGCTGTTTACATCGGTCTTGGTCTCTGGTGGTCTTTTGGGGGTCTTGAACGCGAGCATAACAGTAATTGTTTTAATCTAACTACTTAAAGCTATTTTTTAAAACTTTTCTAAAGTAACATGTCAGAGTTCTATGGAACATCAAAATTTGCATATGGATGTATTTGGTGATTTCTTCTTGGCCAAGGGTTTATCATTTTTTATGTTTTCGTCTCTATTGATCTTTGCCATGGTTTTTTTTTTTTTTACTATTTTTCTCTATCTTAGTTTGGGGTTTTGGCAAGCTCTTATTCTAAGTGTGTGTATCATCAGGCTGTTATTTGTTTGAGCTTTCTCTGATTTGCTGATTTAGATATTCATAGCTGTAAACTTTCCTCTTAGAACTGTACCTGCTGGATCCCAAAGGTTCTGGAAGGTTTTATTGTTAATTCCACTAGACTCTGGGAATCTTGGCTTTCTCCTCCTCAGTGGTCCACACATCACCCAGCACTGTTACTCAGCCACCCAAAGTTTGAATATCTGATGGTGTCTTTTGCTGTTAACCTTTAATTTTATTTGGTCACACTTCAACAGGATACAAAGGGTTATTTCAGTTTCCTTAAACTTACTGAGAATAGCTGTATGATCTTTATGATCACGTGTATTGTGAAGCTGCAAGATAAAATATTCTGCAGATGTCTGGTAAGTCCACTTGATCTCTTGTGTCATTTAGGTCTGAAACTGATGGGACTGGAGTATTAAAGTCTTTGACCCTTATTGTGTTGAAGTCTATGTATGTCCAAGAGTGATTGTTTAACAAAGCTGAGGAGCCCTGCAACTGGAGTATAGATGATAAAAAAAAAAATTACAATCTCCTTTGAATATCATTAAAGTGATCTGCTTTGTCTCTTCGGACTAATTTTGGTTGGAAATTTACCAGATATGATTAGAGCTACCTTGCTTTCAGGTTCCACTTGCTCAGATACATTTTATTCCAATATTTAACGTGAAGTTAATTTTTCCTCTGATACATATGTTTCTGTGGGCAGCAGGTGATTGGGTCCTGTGTTTTGATGCAACTTGATATTCTGTCCTTAGATTGGAGAATTAGCTCCACCTATATTAAGTGGTAAAATGGAAAAATATGTTGCATTTCCTGACAACCCACTCATCTCAATTTTAGTGTTGTATTTCTTCCCGCTTTTTATATGTTTAGCCATTCTTTAGGTGGAATAAGTTTTGTTGTTGTTGTTGTTGTTGTTTTTCCCACTGTCCCTATTTTCATGCTGATCTTATTCTGTGTACAGGGTGTCTTTCAGTAGGTTCCATAGTGCTGATAAATTGTTTTGCCTTTGTTTATCAGTGAAGGTTTTGATTTGTACTTGCCCTTCCATTATGAGTGATAGCTTCACTGAATATAGTATTCTGGGTTAATAATTATGACATTCAGGGCTTGAAAAAAACATCCCAAGCCTTTCTGGCTTTTAAGGTTTTGTTTCAAGGCTTGGTGAGAAATCTGATGTCATTCTGATAGGTATTCTTTATAGTGGTTTTGTGTTTTGTTTTTACCCTTACAGCCTTCAGTATTCCTTCCTTTGTTTATGTGCTAATTATATTAACTATATGTCACCAGGAGGTTTTACTCTGAACTGGTCTTCTGAGTACTCTAAATGCCTCTTGTATCTCCATTGGCTTCTCTTTAAGATTTGGGGGGTTTTCTTTCTGTTGTCTTGTTAAATGTTTCCCAGGCCTTCAATTAACATCCTGTGCACTGCCAGTACCCTCCTACTTCTGAAATTAGTTATCTAAATGGAGTGCTGAAGTTCTTGTGAATGTCCTTATTTCTTTGATTTCTTTTTTGTACTTCAGGATTAAAAAAATGAGAATATCACTGCAAATACAAGTGAAATCTGGAACATTCCCAGAGAAGTCTTTGTAAACCTCCACTCTGGTGAACTAAGAAATCTAAAAATGAATGCATTCCTAGAACACTTCAACCTGCCAAACTAAATTAAAAGGATACAAGCTACTTAAACAAATCCATAGCAAGTGGTAAGACTGAAATAAGATTAATTGTAATAAGATTGAATCTTTAAGAAAAAAAAGACAATCTAACATCCAACAGATTCAGAATTAAATTTTCTGAAATATTTATTTAAAAAACTAACATCAAGGGTCTGGGAATATGGCTAAGTGGTAGAGTGCTTGCCTCATATACATGAAGCCCTGTGTTTGATTCCTCGGCACCACATATATAGAAAACGGCCAGAAGTGGCACTGTGGCTCAAGTGGCAGAGTGCTAGCCCTGAGCAAAAGCAAGCCAGGGACAGTGCTCAGGCCAGGAGTTCAGTGCCCAGGACTGGCAAAACAAAACAAAACAAAACAAAACAAAAACTAACATCAATATTCATCTTACTTTTCTAGGAAGAGCACTACCAGAGAGAGAGAATTAGACAGAGACAAAGACAGAGACAGAGATGGAGAGACAGAAATAGAGACCACTCTCTTTGATGAACAGATATGTAAAGCTCTTCAATAAAAGCTTTGGTAATTGAATTCAACAACTAAACAATGTAAATAAATAAAATCATGCATCAAGATCAAGTTGTTGCATCCCAAGGATGAAAGCCTGGTTCAATATATGTAAGTCAATAAATGCAATACAGCACATAAACAGAATCAAGGACTAGTATCACATGATCATCTCCATAGAGCCAAAAAAGCCTTTTACAAAATGAAGATTTCATTATCATGAAGTCAGTGGATCATATCTAAACATAGGAAGGGGGGAGGGAGGGAGGGAGGGAGAGAGAGACAGAGAGACGGAGGGAGAGAAAGAAGGAGAGAAAGAGTAATCACTTTCCATACCTCTGTGGCCAGTGCTCACCACAGTAGTGACCGCTGAATGAATGATCAACTATTAGTTCACATGATACAACAATCTATGGACACATGATCCAAACAGCTATTCATGGGAAAACATAACAGTCATTTCAGTGACTAGCTAATAATTTATCTCCTGCAGCCCTTCCATTTTCTTGAGTTATCTTCCTCCACCCTCCCATGAAGAGCCAAACAGTTACTACAGGAATTACTGTCTTGCAGGGCACTGCACAACATCCTAACCTGGCTGTCTTGATGTCCAGGAATAGGAACAGGATGTAATGAAGACCTCTATTTTTGTTCTCTATTTTGGAACCAAAATTGAGTGCATGGGTAGCTGAAAACATCACATGTATGACTTGGTGTCATTGAGGGGCATGCATATCTAGAGCTGATTTGAAATTGTTTCTCACAGAGACCACAAAGTTTATACAAGAAAGTCAGAAGTGTTTGACAGGTTCATCCCTGATTTTCAGCTGGTTTCTGAAATGCATCTGTTTTCCCTTTCTGAGATCTTATGAAAGCCCTGAATACTTTTCAAATGGTTCTCCTTTTGGAATAAGATTTCTTTTGTGGTATTCTGTCTCAGGCTTTAACTGAAAAAAAAAAAAAGAAAGAAAAGAAAAGAAAGAAAGGAAGGAAATTAATGACTATGCTGTTACCACCTAGACTTACTTCAGACCAGGTGGTATGTCTCCCTTCCTCATCTTCTTTAATGCAAAATGAAAGATCATAAGAAAAAACATTTCAAGCAATAGAAGCAAGCAGCTGAAAGAGATGCTTGGGAGACAAGCAAAAGGCCTTGGTAGAATTTCTAAAATTTCACGCATTGGGGCTGCCTCTTCTCCCTGCACAGCACGCAGCTCCAGCTTCTGCCA
This sequence comes from Perognathus longimembris pacificus, assembly GCF_023159225.1. NCBI lineage: Eukaryota > Metazoa > Chordata > Mammalia > Rodentia > Heteromyidae > Perognathus > Perognathus longimembris. The sequence goes on along the minus strand of NC_063172.1, from coordinate 3,863,991 downwards.
TGCTGGGCCTGCAGCAATAATGCACAGCAGCAAGGGAGGTGCACCATCCAATTATATGGTCTATTGTTTCATTATTCACCCCACACTGGTTGCACCTGCCACCCACCCCTCTCTCCCGCATTTTACACTGGCACAATTTCCCCTCCCTCTGCACACATCCCAACTGTAACAGGCTCCGCATCACCATCATCTGCCATTAGTCTCAGTATGCAATATGCTTCCCTTCAATTATATATTTAGAAATAGTATTTTCCACACTTCTCCCCCTTTCGGCCAACATCTGACTGTGAATCTGGAATAGCAAGAGTGAATTATTAAAATAGAAATTTGGGAGCATCAAATTAAAGAGGTTTTCTTCCCTCCATTTATAATACAGACACAGGCACAGCAAAAAAAAAAGTGCATTCTATACAGTATTGTGCACACACAAGCAACAAACACATCTACATATATACCTTTATGTACACATGCACTCATAGACGTACCTGTATGCATAAAAAGACTTGTCATTCGGAGTCATTACTGGACATGATCAATTTTTAAGCAGTTATTTTTTTGTTAAGTAATCAAACGATAGTTGAATAACTCTGTGACATATGAGAAAAGAGAAGTGTAAGCCTTGAGGGAAATTATGGTGGGTGGAGAAAACAAACAAATTGAGGGTGTTTCTCAACAATTAGAAACCCATAGAAGTGAGACAAAGGAGATTTGGATCCTATCTCCAACTGAAGCAGTCAGAGCCAGACCAATACACAGAAAGTACAACTATGCTAGCAATTATTGTAAAATATTATTCTAAATAAGTTAAAAAATAGTTGCACTGCAATGGCACAATAGGAATGACTACAGAGCTTAGCTACCCTATTGAGAACTAGGAGCCAATGGAAGTTGGTTAATTTAGTTTATGAACCTTCTACATTAAATACTGGTACAGAACTCCTTCAGGCCTCTTCATTAAGACAGAGTAAACTTAGTCTCTTTGTCTAATATCAACCATCTAATGCTAATTTTAAACAAACATGGAAGCAGAGCAGTCGTGGAATGACCCAACTCTCATTTAACCTGCACAAAAATGAGTCTCCCTGAAATGGACACTCGCCAGCTCTACGCAGTAGGATATGTCACATTAGGACATCAGTAGAATTTGGGAGCTACTTATTGAGGAGGATGGCTTTGCTATAAGAGAATCTCAGAGGCGTGGTTGGACATGTTTGATATTTTTGGCATATATGTTTTATCTTAGTTTTGCATTTTTACATGCACAAGTACCTTGAAGAAACCCAAAACTTACCCACCCCCCATTCCTTTCACTATCAGACAAAAATGCGCGAAACCGCACTAGGACATCTGCAAGTCTAGAATTCAGGTGCACTGTCCTTATGGAAGAGTAGCTTCAGATTGATCAGGCACGGTTGATATTTAGGGTCATGATATCACACAGACCTATCAAAGGAGGAAGTGTAAATAAAGGACAGCAACTGAGATGCTTTCTGAGACAAGCCAGGACCTTTTGATTGGGAAGGAAAGGTGAATCACCAAATGAACACTAAGGTAGCAACCCGGCCATACATAAGCTTGCCAGGCCTTAGAGCCGCAAGACTGAGCCTAATTCTTACTCAGCAAAGAGACAGAAGTCCATACGGGTAGAGAAAATGGGGCGTCATGCATCACTGATGGAGGACGGAAAAGCACACAGGTGACGGAGGAGGGAGGAAGCTGCTGTCACTCCAGGGCTGGGGAACATTGGAGAAAGGACAGAACGTATGATTTCAGAGATCTGGAGAGGGGAACTTTGACCTGTGAGGTGGTACTGCGTCTTTAAGCTCACAGAAGGCTTGTGTGGCGGGGTCTCACACTCCCAAATACCTGACAGTGGCTACCTGGTTCTGGGGTCTCTGGGGACACACGATAAAGCTGGCAGCTGGATTTGTCTGTGTGGGGAAAATTGCGATTTTACTAATTAACAAATGAAATTATGTATCTTTATCAGGAAGAACATTACACGGTGAAATGATTAACTCAACTTCATCCAAGTATCTGTGACCTCCTATCTGTATCATCTTTGCCTGTATTAATAACACTTAAAATTCTAACTTTTCAGCAAATTTCAAGCATACATTCAATATATCATTATTAACTGTGATCATCATGTTGTACAATGAATCTCCTGAACTTATTCTCCTATGTCACCAAAGCTGGGCAATCTTTCGTTTTACCTTCTTCTCGTTGACAGTCCCTCCCAACCCCCAGTCACACCACTCTGCTGTCTGCTGGCATGACTTCTCTGTTCCCTGGTCAGATATCACTGTGAACACAAATGTCTCTTCACATACGAGTAAACATGGCTACAACCGTGTTGTCAGGAGCAAGAAGTCAAAGCAAGAAATGGAAACAAGTGGAAAGGATGGAACTCCCTTCCCTCCCTAGACCTCCAGCCTCCCTCTTGCAGGAGGATGGGTTCTTGGCGTGATGTCACAGGCCTGACCTTTGCAGGGGAGGCAGGGATACGACACAAGGAGAAAGCTATCCATGAACAAGAAACTCACTAGGAGCCAAGAGACAGCCAGGAGCCATCCACCAACATATCAAGGAGAGCCCCAATGGGGTTGAGAGTGGAGGGGGTCCTCATGGGATATCAAAGATGACCAGTTCAACAAAATGTACCCATCCCCAAACATCTGGGAACAAAATGGCACCAGTTCCTTTGAAAGGCAAAGGATTTGTGGGGGGTTTTTTACTGCAATACATCACATAATAAACTCTTTAAACATTTATTAGACACATGCTCTCACACACCATCGAGACTCATCTTTATCATGGCAACTAAAGCAGTGATGGCCCATCTATAAACAGATTTGACTATGTCCTTGTAAAACCTTATTATTGATACTGAAATTTGTGATTGTTACGTTGTGAGCTATCAGGTAGCTTTTGGTGCTTTATTTTTGCTTTGGGTTGAACCATTTAAAAATGTAAGTAAATATTTTCAGTCATGGATCCAAAAAAAATATATAACCCAGAAACATGGCTAATCAGAGTTACCCATGGAGTTTAAGTTCAAGAAGAATTAATCATGAAGTTTACCAAGCCTAAGTGCCAATTCTAGAAGGCTCTACCTTCATAGAACCTGAGCTCATAGATAACAAGACATACATACAAGGTTAGTGGTAGGAAATATGAATATGATTTTATAGGAATCTACTGAAAGTTATCTGCGAGTTCAGGAAATAAGGAAGAAGGGGGATATGAGAAATGTAACACATTAGAATTTGCTGACCTACATGCAGATACCATCCTGGCTCTTTGTCTCAAGTCCAAATGTGCTTGCACAAGCAGAACTTCATGTTACCCCTCGTCCCAACTATCGAGCCAGGCCCCCCATTAGACCTGTCTCCTTGTCTGGCTAGTTTTCAAAAACTAGCAAAAGCGGCAGCATGGAAAAGATCATTTTCTGAGACTGAACATTTGGGAATCTGATCTGTCTAAAAGGATCAAGGTAACAGAGGACAAGACAGAAATCTGAGCTGACGTAAGGAAAAGGCCCCAGCTCTCACAGGCAAAATCCACTTTGACTTCACATGAATGGTTTTCTGACCAACACCAGGAATGTTTAGAGGAAGAGTGAGGGAATATAAAGAGCATCCTGGAGAAATTAGCTTAAATCAAATTATAGTTCTCTTTTGTTCCCCGAATAATGTGCTCCGGAATTTGCATTCACAGAATCCACACTCTCCATCCCTGCCCTCCCAGAGATTACCACAGACCCTTCTCACCCTCTTCTCCACATTCCTGTTCCTACAGTCAGAGCAGAGGGAAAGGGGACCACAGAGGTAAAAGGCTAGCCCCCTTCGGTACAGATGGGTGCTGGCTGGGATGCCAAGGCCCAAGGTCCTCTTCCACCATTGAAAAATGAAGAAACTCTGCACAGGGTAGATTATTTGATGGCTTTATACACTCCTTTCTCCCTCCATAAAGAAACAGAATTAGGTGGATCATGGGGACACATGCCTGTACACCTAGCTACTCCGGAGGTTCAGAAATGAGGATTCCCTTTTAAAGCCACCCTGCGTAGACAAATCCGAAAGACGCTCATCTCCAGTTAACAGCAAGCAACTGGAAGTGGAGGTGTGGCCCAAGTGGTACGTGCCAGCCTTGAGTGAAAAAAAGCACGCTGGCCCCGAGTTCAAACGCCAATCCAAGTGCAAATAAAAAGAATCAGAATTGATAAGAGCGTAAATTCATATATTTCATGAGATTATTATAAAGATTAAATAGCTTTGTTTATGCAAAAAATTACCTAAAAAACTTCTTGGTGCAGAGTGGCATTAAAAAAAAATATTCTTTATTTTTCAGGCATGAATGGTTGATGACTGTCATCTCAGCTACTTAACAGGCTACGATTGGGAGGATTGCTGCTCAAGGCCAGCCTAAGTAGACGAGCCCCCAGACCCTCGCTCAAACCCACTGCTGGATGGAGGGGCATGGCATGTGCTTGCTGTCTCCCGCTAAGCGGAGGTCGAGATCTGGAGGCTTCTGGTTCCAGGACATGCTGGGCAGCGAAGGCTGTGTGAGCTGCCGCCTTCGTAGAGAGGATCCGGAAGCAGGGGGCATGCCTCATCTCAAAACAACGGGAAGGTTAACAGTACGCCTGGGGCCAGTGCACAGGTGTAAGCCAAACCCCATCTCACAAATAACCAGCTAAAGACACTGCTGGAGGTATGGCTCAAGTGGGTGAGGGACACCCTAGAAAGCATGAAATCAATCTATGCACCGCTGTCGCTTAACCCCCAGCTCTTAGCTCGGGGCCCTGAGTGCCCCGGTCCCTCTCTGTCCATACGACACCGCCGCAAGAGACTTCTCAACCTGCTATATCCCACGCTGCACCCAGCGCACTCTATGCGTTTGCACTTTTTGCCGAAATGACTTTCCTAATGGTGTATTAAATATCCTTACCCATCCTTTAAGATGTGGCACTAAAGCTGCTTTTGCTCGTGCAATTTATCTGTCTTCAGCAAACATCGCGTTAGGAGCTTTTATCCCTGTTGCATCTCATCTAAGGTAACATAGTTGAGCTACAGATCCGGCTCGCCAGTGTTTCTGCGACACAGATGCCCAGGTCTTTCCGTACCTCTGCAGAGAATTGATTCTTCTATGTGCGTTCTGTAGCGTCTGAGCACCAAGACAGGCCTGGCACCCAAGACAGAGTTGAACAATTTTACCGAGTTTTTGTTTTGTAGTTATTTTCTTTGATAGTAACTATATTCAGTATTGTGGTGCATAAAAAAATTTTCCTTTCTTTGGTCCTAAAAGACACTGGAAATTGCAAAAATTAACACGTTTTAAAAAAAATCAAAGCGGGGCTGAGGATATGGCCTAGTGGCAAGAATGTTTGCCTCGTATACATAAAGCCCTGGGTTCGATTCCCCAGCACCACATATATAGAAAATGGCCAGAAGTGGCTCTGTGGCTCAAGTGGCAGAGTGCTAGCCTTGAGCAAGAAGAAGCCAGGGACAGTGCTCAGGCCCTGAGTTCAAGGCCCAGGACTGGCAAAAAAAAAAAATCAAAAGGGATATAAACAAAGGGACAGTGTCAGGCAGGAATGATGGATTGAGGCTCCGGGTCCTAGATGTGTTCCATCTCTCCCCACTGGCTTCTCATTCCACTCACCAAATTGACACCCCCCGAGTCTAGTGACTGGAGAGGAATTTGCTTCAAACGCATCAAATCTTGGACTCCCACTGTATATTTAACAGAATGAAAACAACATTTTAGAGTATCAGTGGTAAATTAAAAACATAGTTACAGACACATACCTTGTACAAACAAAACCATTCTACCTACCAGAAAATGGAGTACAATGTCTTCTCTGCCACATATTTATGGTAATGTTATTGATTTATTGATTTGATTTGTGGTAGGTTTAATTGGCAAAACTCTTTTAGAAAGGAATCAATGCAGTTTATTAGAAATTAACTAAGCAAAATGGAAGGACTTGGAAAAAAAACTTACTAAGTGAACTGAGCCAGACCCAAAGAAACATAGATTCTATGGTTTCCCTCATTGGTAATAATTAGTGCAGATCTAGGATAGTCATAGTTGAAGATCACCATAGCTCAATAGCTATGTACCTATGAACACATAAGATGATACTAAATGAAATGAACTCCAGGTAATGGAAATAAGTGGTGTATCATCGTTGTCTTTATTTTCAATGTACCATGTGAAATTATGCCATTTTATCTCTTTTATCTTTCTTCACCAGGGTTTTACCCCTGATGTCACTGTTACTGATTGCAGTACCCTGGGTATTGTATATACATTTAATGGAACTGGGGAAGGGAAGGGGAACATCAAAATGAAGAGGCAAAGGATAAGGAACGAACTAATGCAACAGCAATACTCACAGGAATATGTGCTGTAGCTCAACAGTAGGACTCTTGGGGGGCGGAAAATGGGGAAGGGGGAAGGTGGGAGAAAAAGGAGGGAGGAGGTAACAAGAAATGTGTTCACTGCCTTACGTGTGAAACTATAACCCCTCTGTACATCACTGTCAATAAATAAATTATTTTTAAAAAGAAATTAACGAAGCACACATTCATCCATAGTGATTTTGTAAATCCACTTATGTAATTCAGTTTATAGAAGAAACTCAAACAGATCAGAAATCATTCGAAGAAAATCGGCTTTTTATGTTGTAACCTTGGGAATGTGATCAAAATAATATTAGCAGAAAAATCATCCTCAGAAATACTTCTGTAACAGGGAAGTTGAAAGTGTGACCTATTATTTTTAACCTTTCATTTAGCTACTAAGGGAAATTTCTTTTCTTCTTCTTCTGCAGTTTGTGAGGTGATATTTGACAGGCATTCAGAAGTCATCTAAGTGGAAGAGAACAATGATTCTCACTAAGGAATTCCAAGATCAAGGAGAGCCTGGCAAGGACTGGCTATGGAAGGCTCTGTGAGTTCTTAGTGTTTCTCATCCTACCTTCATACCTCTGAGGAAACAGAGAACATTTATTAAGGGACATGAAGTTATCTGATCTGAAGAGTTACGTTTTTAAATGCCTCCTGCCCATGGCCCTTCCCCCTGCCAAATCCCTTCCTACAAGGTAGAAATGGACTGACAGACATCAGGTGGTGCAGATTCAAAATAACAGCACGTCAGGAAACAAGGGTTAAAATTCACCCAGGACACTGGCATGCTAGTGAAAACAGATGAATTTAGAGAGATTTTCATAAGGTGAGGCACACAGGGTTCCGTGAGGGATTGCATGCAAGAATGCCCATTGGGGACTCCTGGCCATTACCGATTGCTGAAATGTGAAGAAGTATTAGAGCAAGGCCATAGACTAACAATCCAAATTTACCAATTTTGTAAACATTTCTTTTCAGTTGTTTCTGCCTTTTGTAGAATTTTTCATTGGACTGAGAGATTAATGGCATTTGAAAATATCTGTAAAGCTTTTGATAACTAGTTTTTGTAACACTTCTAAATATAATCTTTAATAAAACAAGGGAAACCTAAGATGCTAAGTGGTTGGGTGTTTGATAAACATGAGTACAATTATTTTGTAATTCTTCTGGAGTCACAATGTATGTTTTAACTTGGGAATGTTTTCGTTTATAGTGAATATGATGGTAATATGCCAGCCTATTTCATAATCATTAACACATTTATGATTTTATGATATTTTATAATGGATTTTATATATGTGTGTGACATATAGAAAATATGTGATTCTGATGGTATATTCTTAAAGATATATCTATGGGAACTTATTTCAAGCAAGAAACATAATTTCACAAGCATATTTTTATACATGGCAACATTGTTCTACTGACCTCTAACTAGCAGGAAAACGGGTGAAACTGAAAATCATGTTAAGCAAAATAAGCCAGACTCCGAAATACAAAGTATCTCTGATACTTTGAAGATAGATTTTTTTAAAAATTTTAAATCTTTCATTGTTTTTAAGTAGTTGAACGAAGGAGTTTCCATTCAACAAAGAAATTTATGAATACAGCTCCTCTTGGTCCATGTCACCACTTTCAACATTTGTTACCCCTCCCAATCCATCCATTCCATCACTTTTCTGAATTTTTTTTAGGATACGTAATTAGAAAGTTTTGCCATTTAATAAAGCAGTTTGTGTATATGATCTATCTTGACCTGTGTCACTGCTTCAACATTTTCACCTCCCCCTTTGGTCTATCCCTTCTCTAACTTTCATTAATGCTGTGGTATATACAATATATTCTTTACTGCATTCTTCCCCCTTCCCCCTTCATTAGTCTACTCCTCTCCCCCGGGGCCCTATCGCCCCCTCATTTCACTGTACCCCATTTCGTAGTAATTATTTTGACTTTGTTTCAGTCTCTCTTTGGAAGTACACTATTTGAGCTCTCTGTAGAGTCTATAACACTTGGGTCAATTCATGTGAAACTGCTTTCATAGCACCAAGTGTGATTACTTATAGATTGGTAAGCGCATTCCAGCTACCACAATGAGGAAAACCAAGCAAACTTTGTTTCTCTGGGTCTGGCTTACTTCACTTGCTATAATTTTTTTCCAAGTCTTTCCATTTCCTTACTATCGGTATAATATCATTCTTTCTAATGGATGCGTCTGACTCTATCGTGTATATGTACTATGTTTTCTTGATCCATTCGTTCATTGAGGGGCATTTTTTCATGAATGAAAATAAGAGAGGATTATTTGGGAAAGGAAGAGGTCATGGGGACAGGATAGAGAACAAATGGTACCATTAAAGGGTGACTATGATCAAAGTACATACATTATATGCATTTATAAAATTTCCTCTAAGATGCCTAATAATTGAGTAATTAATTTACCATTATCAAAATAAATCAATAGAGAAATAAATACGTTGCATTTAGGAATGAATAAGGAGGCTTGAGATTTGGAGAACAGCATCAACGATTAGCCTGAAATCTACATATCGCTGTCTTTGTAGATGACAGGGAGAAAAACACTTGACATGCAGAGAAAACTAGGCAGCCATGTTACAGCTGAGGCAAGATTGGAGTCACAAGCCAACCAATGCTGGCAGCTGGCAGACTCTGAGTGGACCCCACACCCTGAGCCAGGGAGCACAGGCTTCCCATTGCTTAAAGTCACCCCCATGGTCAGATACCGGATACTTATGGATTGTATGCAACGGTAAATCTGCTCATTAATGGTCATTTACACAGCAGCCAAAGAGAACTGAGAGAATGTTGAATGTGAACCATATTTGGAGTACTTACTTATATTCTTGAGCATATTTGTGCCTCTTCAACTTGCTACCAATAAATTAAAATGGTATGGAAGGTAAATATACAAAAAAATGGGATGAAATTTTCATGATCCTTTCATCATTTTTAAACAGCAAGTTACCGTTTTTACTATTAGAGTATTATGATGAAAGGCATAGTTGTCATAAGTCTTTCTAAGTATGTGCATGTTAAACTCCTTGTTTTAAATCAACTTAATGTGTACATTTCCTTTTCTGTATCTTGTAAAAAAAACAAAAAAGTAAAGGGCAGATAGTGAGGAAAGCTAACTATTCTGTAGTGCTAGCACTCTGGGTCAGCTGGTAGGCTGTAGGAGAAACTACACACTTAGTATAGTTGTCTGATTGTGTGTATGTGAATGTGAATGGGTGTGTTCATTGATCTCTAGATTCCTTTATGTATGATATGGAGCTCTTTGTTCTTATCCAAATTGAAAATGCCATTATGAGCCAGACACTGGTGGCCCAGGCCTATAATTCTAGCTACTCAAGAGGTTGAGATTTGAGGATCACAGTTCAAAGCCAGCCTAGTTAGGAAAGTTTGCGAGACTCTTATCTCCAATTAACCAACAAAAAGCAAGACATGGATCCGTGGCTCAAGTGTTAAAGTGATAGTCTTGAGGAAAACTGCTCAGAAACAGCACCCAGTTCCTGAGTTCAAGTCCCAGGACTGGCATGTGTATGTGTATACAGACACACACACACACACACACACACACATACACACACACACAAAAGCTAATGAAAATAAAAAGGCTACATAATGTATATTGGTAAAGCCATGCTTAATATGTTTGGGGGTTATTTATGGGGTAGTACTGAGGTTTGAACCCAAAGTCTCATACTTGAAAGGCAAACACTTTGACCCATGCCTTCCTACCTTAAATAAATGTTTTGCTTTCAAGTGTGCTAGAGAAAGTAGCATATGTATTATTAACCAATCGCGAAAGTCCTGAAAGAAGAACTGGTTCCTGGAAATGGAATTTGAAGGTATCATTGAATCATCTAAGTTAAGATAAATAAAACAGCTCAAGGTAAAGTTCTGGTTAGAAGAAAAAAAATGATCTCTCTGTGTTCAGAATGCCAGGGGAAAAACAATGCCACAGAAGGAAGAGGAATTCGCTGACGTAGGTTAATAAAGAGGAAAAGCAGAGAGTGCTCTTTGTATTTAATAACAGACAGATTTTTATAATGAGAAGGGGGCTCTTTGTGAATTGTGGTGATGGCTTGAGTTTGAGGGGTTTGGAGCGCCCAAGACCCTCACGGCTCCTGGCTGCATTGAAAGTATGATTGCATGTAAATGCTGAAGTAGAGGACTCAGTCAAGTGAGAAGTAGAAATCCCACCAGAGAGAAGGACTGAACTGAATACAGAAGGGCACTCTCCTATTACCAGACAAGGATGAACCCCTGACAGTGTCAGATGGGGACCTTTTCAAAATTTCCCTGTACTACCTCCTGAAGACATTTCCCAGGCAGTAATCGAGGCAGAGTAGATGATGCTAAATGACTTAGGCTCTGACAATTGAGAAGAGAAGAGAGGCAAGGAACATGTTTCTGGGGCTCGAAGGACTAGTGTGCTGAGGAAGAGAGAACTGAATGTGAAGAGAGCTCCACGGATACGCAGGCCGCTGGCCTCAACCAGGGTTCCGATAAGTGATAATCAGAAAACGCATGTGAAGAAATTACACAAAGAAACAAAAGTTACCAAAACCAAATAACAGGACTAGGGTGTGATGTTCACTGAGAGTAAGAAGACTTCCTGCATCAAATCGCCATGTTGGACAACTTCAGGAGATTTGGGCGGAGAACACAGAATTGCCTTGCTTCAATGGCTCTGTTCTGTCTGATTAGAAGCAACAAATCTCAAATGAAAACTCCCAGAAAGATCTTTTCCCCCACCAAATACCTGCATTTTAGATCAAAGTGAAGAGTATGTATAGGCAAATGAAAATATGTAGCAGGGAGTCAAATCCCCAGCCAAAAATTTACCAATTATGAGAAGAATTGGAAAATATGGCTCAAAGTTAGATGAGGCAAAAACTGACCCTCATCCTGAGTTGATGTTACAGCCAATAGATAAGCAAATGAAAATAGTTATCACATTGTTCAAAAGATTAGATAAAAATCTAATTCCTAGATATAAGATAGGTGTGAAAGTTGGGAGTTTAGGTGGAAGCATGTGAGATAAAAATCCAATTCATAGAGGTTAAGATACACTGGAGAGAATTAACAAAAAAATTTGATGAGGTAGAAGCAAAAATATTAGTGTACTTGGAGTCATAGCAATGAGATGTGTTCAACTGAAGTTCAGATAGAAATGGTATTGATAGTAATAATTAAATCAATAAGCATAGAATTGAGCTCTGAGTTTCTTCATGTGGTGGTATGTGTAAGTGAAGACTTCAAAGAAGAGGAGATAAAAAAAAGAAATATTTATGCATAGGAGTGATTAACAAAGGTTCAACACCTATGTGCATATGATTGTATAAAATAATATTTTATGAAATGAACTCCAAGAAAAGGAAACAAGAGAGATGTATAGTTGCTGTTTTTGTTTTCTTTTCCTTTTGTCTTGTTTGTTTGCTTTGGAGAGAGTAAGGAGAGGCTCAGACACTATGTAGACACTATGTAGAAAGTGAACTGTACATCTTGTGGGTGGAGATTAGAGAGAAAAAGTAGAGGAGAGTAAGAAAAGGGAGATATGGTTCAAAAAGCATTGTACTCATTACTCATACCTGACTCATGTAACTGTAACCCTTCCGTGTAGCAATTCTACAGTAACAATGAATGGAAAAGAGAAACAAAGAAACAAATATTTATCTGATTGATTTTATCTTATTTAACGATCAGAACTACAAGCCCACTGATTCAAGATATTCAGAAAACTAAACAAAATAAGCCTGAGGAAAAGTGCATCCATTTATTGTCTTACAGCTCCTCCACAACCAGTAGTGAAACCAAAACTGTAAATGCATGTAGGGAAAGATGTGCATTATGTGCAGAAGAGCATATTACCTTACAAAGATGCAAATAATAGCATAGTGTATCTTTATGGCTTTGACTAAAGAAAGAAATAAAACTGTCTACCTATACCTAACCAAAGTGTCTGCCTAAAAATATTCTTGCTAGAATCATAAATATAAAAGGAACACATACAAAGGAAAGGAAAAGGACTCATTCTGTGCCACCTTTCAGATGGAAGGAAAATCAGTCTAGACAGAAATCTGGAAATACCACTGAGAGACAATCTACCACTGAAACAAATAATAACATTTTTTAAGAAATGGAAACATAACATTTTACTCTACAAAAGTGATATAACTTACAGATGATGGTAAATTAATGATAAGTACCATAATCCTTAAAGCAAGCACTTAACAACATAATAAATAAAATATAGGGTGAAAATTAATAGTTCAATGACACAAACTAAAACTACTGAACACTGGAATCAAAAAAGCTAAATGAAATAGTAAATATAAGACAACAATTAGCTGATACAAATAGAGAACAAACAGCAAAATAACAGATTTACATTCAGCAATATTTATATACACAATGAATATAAAAGTCTAAATTCATCAATTAAAATGCAAGTCTTATCAGGTACAATTAAAACACAATTATATGCTGACAAGAACACACTAACTCTACAGGCATAAAAGTAACAAGTGATTGGCAAAGTTTATGGTAATAACACTAATTAAAAGAAAGCTGCAGTTTCTGTTGAAGTGTTAAATAACAAATTTCTTATAAAATTGCTACAAATAGTCATTTTATAGTAACGTATAAAGAGAGGTCAAAGGGCTTAAATATTTATAGAACTAAAAAGGAATTTAAAACTACATAAAAATGTTCCTAAGTTTTCATGACAAAACAAGAAAATCCACAATTATATTCCTTCAATAATTGGTAGAGCAATTAGTAGAAAAGGTCTAAAAATACAAAATTGAGGATTTGGTCAATTTGATATTTAGAGAGTCTACACGCAAAAATATTTAAAAATATATTAATTTTAAACACACATGAAATATTTCTCAATATATGCCATACTCAATAATGTAAGTTATTCTCAACATAGTTAGCATAAATAATTCCTAAAAATCACTTTAATTTAATTTAAAGACAGTAAGAGAGATAGCTATAATTTGAATTCTTAAGTATTTGTAGGTACGTAGTAAATATTTAAAGAACTGTTGGCTCAAAGAAAAAGAGAGAAAAATTGAACATATCTCAAAAACAAACAAAACAGCCAGGCACTGGTGGCTCAAGCTTTTAATCTTCTCTACTTAAGAGGCTGAGAACTGAGGCTCACAGTTCAAAGCCAGCCCTGGCAGGAAAGTCCATGAGACTCTTATTTACAATTAACCACCAAAAAAACTGGAAGTGGCACTGTAGCTCAAAGTGGTAGAGCACTAAGCCTTGAGCAAGAGGAGCTCAGGAACAGCACCCAGGCCACAAGTTCAAACCCCACAACAGTTAAAAAAAATCACTAAAATGCTTAATTTGATCATATTAAATATTATCAATAAACCTCTAGTCATCCTTCTAAGTCTAAAGGTCAGACACCTAGACACCGTGTGACAGATGTAGCTATCACATCCACAAGTGAAGGAGTCCTGAAGTTACGAAAAAGCACACTGCAAAAAGTGTCTGAAAACTCACCATCGTTATGATGACCATGTATTACAGCTTAATCTATGGGCAAAATACAGTAATTATCAAGCCGTGTTATCCCAAAGTCATTTGAAAGAGTAAAACAATAAAGAATGGCTGAAAAGTTGACACCATTAAAAGTAGGAATTATGTATAAAGAACTGGTCTGTTAAGAATTACCAGGAAGCACATCACTCAAGACAGTATAACAACAAAATATAGAACAGAGACACAGAACAAGCATCCAGGAAGAAAATAAAAGCTAGGCAAAACCAATTTTCAACAAAGACTCAAGGCAGTGTATAGAGTCATTTTTCCAACATCCTGTGTTCAATTTGATATCTATATTCCAAAAAAAATCCCAAATTATATAAAAAGTTCAAACTTGAAGTGGAGTATATAGGTAAAAAAAATATAATGTACCATGAAACTAAACCAAAAATTAGCTAAGACAATCTTTCTGACCTTGAATTAATAAAAACAAATCTTAGTAATTACACCAAAACAAAGGCCCATGTAAAAAACATGTTAGAATTCAATGTAAATTTTTCAATACTTGTCCTGGCCATATAATAATAGCAGACTGAAAAAAAACAAGCCATGAATGAGAGAAAATACTAAGAAATCATAAATCTGATGGAAGACCTTTATTTTATTTAGGATATATAATAAACTCTCAAAATAAGCAAGAAAACCGCTTTTGAATTTGATGAATGATAGATTCTACAGAGAGAGAGAGAGAGAGAGAGAGAGAGAGAGAGAGAGAGAGAGGCTGGTACCAGTGCTACAAAATTTTAGGAAAGGTCAAATATTATGCAGTAAGGGAGAGCAGATGGATTGTGTGTGGTGCTGGGCAGAGTATAGAATGAAATAAGTTACAAAGGAACACAGAAGAGTCATTTTAGAGCTTCTTCTATTCTCTATCTTCTTCATGATGATTTTACATGAAATGTGCATGCCAAATATATCTAAGTTTATCTCTTAAATATGTATGCCTTACATGCCAATTATAGCTCAATGCAGTTTGGTTTTAACGTTACTCTTGTGAATTAGCATACATTTACAACATAAGAGGTTTTCATTGTGATAGCTCCATACTACCATACGGGACACTGTGAACAGACTCATCAGCCGTACCAGAAGAATAATTGAGGATAGAATCAGGGACAGAGTGGCTAGGTTCTGTGCTAGGCACCTAAGATATTTTCCAGTGCAAATTTAGAGATTTGAGAATTTAAAGGTTAGGAAGGAAGTAGAGGGATTTTGTAAGTTTCAGGCACACTAATGAGGCTTAAAAAGACTTGTCTTAGAGAACAGGAGAATTAATTGACCTTAATTGATTCAATTAATTAACTCAATGTCATTTAGTTGAAAAACAGAAATGTCTCCTTGTGGAAGGAAACTTAATTATTTAGCAAGATTGAGGTTTATATGACCAAAATATTTTGAGGAACACATATGAATAAAAACACCATGTTCAAAACTCTGAAAGTGATAGAATGAGGTAGGTAACGCGTAACTGCTCATAACGTCTAATGCAGAAGAGAGCAGAGTGTCTTATGTTTGGAAGACTGATGAGTCTGGTATTGCCTTTTGTAGAGATGGTTAATTTTCAGAGACAGTATTCAAATTTTCTTTATGCTAATGATGAGACCATAAATGTTAATATTTCCCCATACTGTATATGAATACCCATGTTGTAAACTTTTATTTTAACCCAGTCAACTATCTGTAATAAATGATCATCTGATGCTCGCATATGGAAGGGTAGACTGATTTCAGTCGAGAGGAAAGGATTTCTTCGGTTTGGGTGTCTTTTCATGATTCAGAGGCCGCGTCCTAAAGATGCAGATGCACCTGTTCCATTTGCATCTTAGCAGTGCATTGGTCCCAGGAGCCTGCCCAGTTATCCATCTGGATGCAGCTCGTTGGCTCCCTTCAGCATGGCCACATTACATTCCTTGTCATTTCACAGCTCTGTACTGCTGGGTACACCCAGCCTACTGCCAGCACCACCTGAGATCTTGCTAAACAGATGGATTTGGAGAGTGACCTTGAAGCAGGATGCTACCAAATGACAAACACACAACAGCCCCCAGTGACTCAGAAAACAAATGTGCAGATAGCATCAAACAAGAAATACCTATTTATTAAAGAGCCCTTTGCGATCTTGGTATTATCCCTTATATAATTTCTAAATTACCCTACAAAGTTCAGAACCAAAAGTGCCCTGATCATCTCCACTAACTTCAAGGAGACCCACAGGTACTGGGGGGATTCTGGGAATGTGTGTCCTACCCCCTTTCCAATGTCGCTTCTCTGCAATCCACTCCCAAACCCTTCCCAGTGCTCCCTTCTGGAATCCGTTCTTTCTGTTCCAATTGTGTGCTTGAAATTCTACACTTTTCCTTCTCATACCATATGAATTTCTTTAAAAATGTATTTGTTTAGGTACTCTAAAGAAACCATTCTCTTTCCTTTATGTATCAAAAAAGGATAGCATACAACTACTTAAAACCTTCCACTTTTTCACATTTAACTTTAAGACCAATCCAAGCACTCAGTATAGCAACTGAAGGCTTCTACTGCCTGACCTCAACCAACCCATCAATCTACTTTCCCAACAGCTCATTCAGAAAGCAGTCACTACTATAACCAAGCATAGTGGATTATGCCCCCAAGTGAGAGTACAGACAGTGGTAGAGACAGCAAAAAAAAAAAGGTGTGGAGTGGGTCACCTGAAGTAGGTAAGAGAGTGGGAGTGGCCACAAAAGTAGAACTCCCAAGGAAAGAACTATGGGTAGGGAATTTGTGTGTGTGTGTGTGTGTGTATGTGTGTGTGTCTGTGTGTGTGTGTGCACTTTAGGGGCAGGCACATTACTGAGAACACTCACTTTAAACTGATCGTTAAAGGACAGATGGAGGACACATTCGTGGGCATGGTCAGCTCAAGGTCATGGAGCTCATGCTCAAAACGTTAAAAGGAAGATGGGGAGACATGAACACAATCCGCTACACCACAAATAGACAACAAAGTTTCATAGTATATTCAGTTTCTTTTATCAAAGCTATTTTAAATTAAAAAAAAGGAGAGGAAGGCAGGAGATAAGAGTATAATAGAAGGCTCGCTATCAAACTCCAGTATTACATTCATCCCAACGTGGACAAGGACCCAAAACAAAAAATTAAACTGTAGACCTTGGATGAGCATAGACACAAGAAGTATCCTTAGTAAAATACTTGCTAACCAAATTCAATAAATAATCAGAATAGGCATTCACTAGGTTCGGGTTGGTTTCATGCCAGAGATGCAAGGCTGGTTCAATAAACCTCAATCAATACATGGTATTCAGCACATCACCAGAGCCAAGGACAAGAATCGCATGATATTTAAATAGAATGCCTTAAAAAATCCAAAATCGTTGTATGTTAAAAGCTCTGGACAAGCTAGGAATAGAAGGAACATACCTCAACATAATAAGGCCATCTATGACAAATCTCTATCCAACATCATGAAGAATAGAGAAAAACTAAAGCCCTTTCTGTAAAGTCAGGGACAAGATAAGAGTATCCATTCTCTCCATTCCTTTCGGTACAGTCCTGGGATTCCTAATCAGAACAAAATATTAAATAGCTTGGAAAAGAAAGTATTAGCTGGAGCAAAAGCAAAGGGGCAACTTGAATGTGCAATGATACATGGGTTTGCCCCCGGGGGCTCATCCTAACTCACCTATACAAACACTGAGTCACACAAAGCAACCGCGGAGCTTTGCAAGAACCGGTGTCCTGAGTTCTGCTGGCGATGGGAGCATCAAGCCAGGCCTGTTTCCCTGATCGCCTTGCCTAAATTGTAACATGCACACATGAGATTTACCACCGTGAAATAGCTTTGCATAATTAATATACACCGGATACAATAAATGCCAGTAATGAAAAAGAGGCCCTGTTTGTAGGATAGGTAGCAGCCAGCAGAGAGAGCGAATGAGGGTGAATATCATCTAAATGCTTTATATGAAAAATAAGGAAACCTATTGAAAATGTTCTAAGAGGCAAGAGGGGATCTGGGAGACTGAGAGGGTATGTTTAATGAGAGGACTTGATACACATGTATGGAAAACCATAATGCCATCTCCTAGTACAATAAATATGTTAATAAAACATCTTTCAAAAACCATTGAGCTTTCCCTGGCAATAGATTTTGCTTTTTATATTATAGACATTGGGTCTTACTTCCTAATCCATTGCTAGGTAGATAAAAGCTTCCTTTTTTGTTTCAGCGGTATTTTTACTTCCTCCTCTTTAATATTTTACATTTTAATCACACAACCTACTTTAGGGAAGGATCTACCACACAGTTGAAATAGTCTGCATTGAAATAGTCTGTATTTCATATATGTTATCTTACTTCAAGCTCTTTGAAACTCAGCAGCTCTTCCAATTCCCATCATACAGATTGAAAAACATTCAAAGCAGACATTACTGAAATTGTTGTGAAGTATGTTTCAGGGATCATATAAAATACTAGGAATGAAAATATGAGTCAGTAAGCTTATGCAAACATGGCTTTTTAGTAGCAGAGTAAGAGTAAATCTTGAATATACTGCCTGTAATTATTTTTAATATATAACATCCTAACAGCCTATACATATTTATAAATATCGACAGACCTGTTCATTCATTAATATCCAAGAACCCTTGACTATTGTGTTAGAGTGACTCATTCACAGCCCTTAATATTTGTTTATCATTTCCATTCTGCAATAGAGTTTTCTCTAATTAAGCTATTTCCATTCAGTATTGGATATAAATTGAGGAAATAAAAAAGCCTCAGAAATTTACTTGACAGTATATTACCAAAAATGTTCCATGAGCAGATCAGTAACTTTCAGCAAACAAAATGAGAAAAGAAAGAGTAGAAATAAGGATTTATGGTGACACTGTCAGAAATCTAGAGCTCAGCAACCTAATTAGTAGCTGCTGGTTCAATGTCACAGAGCCATGTGCAAATTAATTCTCCTTCATTCTTCTTCATTATGTGCAAAAAAGGGAAACATTGGCTGAAGTCTCAACTCCATTGTGAGGCTGTGTACAGGACATTTGGGTTCACCATAGATAAGAGTTGGAGTCAGGGAATGGCATGCAAGTGATTTAATCTCTCCAAACTTCAGTTCTCCGAGTCACAGAATAGAGGGTGCTTTTACCTAGCTTCTGTGGTTAAGGTGAAAACATATAGCAAATAGCGCACTGTAGATTTTTTTCAACAAAAATAGATTTTTTTTTTGTTTCAGACATGTGATTGCTAAATATCTTATTTCTTTGCTTTAAGCACACACACATACACACACACACACACACACACACACACACACACACACACACACACACTTTCCCTAAGGGATTGAATCTTAGGCTTCCAGCATGCTATGCTAGGCACACATTGTTTAAATGAACTACATGCCCAGTATATACACTAGCTAATTTAATAAATACTGCATATAAGTATTTCTTAGTCTCTGAGGGAGTAACCAATTTCTGTGTTTTGACATCAGAATCGGAAAATTGGTTTCTATGCATGTAAGGATTTTTCCGAGTATATCAGGACAAAACCACACAGTATGTAGCATAAACAACACCCGTTTGTTTATCAGACTTCTGGAAGCTACAAATGTAAGGTCAAGATGCCAGCAGATGAGATTCCTGGTGAAGACTCTCTTCTCAGCTTTCAGAAAGATACATTTTTTTGTCTGATCCACACAAATATTTTTTTTTTGCCTGTACAAACCTGCAAGACTAAGGCAGAACAGAGAGACAAAGGGATCTCTTTTTCTTCTTTTCCTATTCTTTTTGTAAGCTCAAATCAATTGGAATGATACTTAAAAATGAAAAAATTACACATATTAATGTGGTGTTTGGATAGCTGTTTTGATAGCTGTGGATATTGTGTAACGAGGTAAACGCATCTGTGTCTTCAGATATTTATCTCTTTATTACGGTGGAAACATTCAAAATCTCATCCTCTAGGATTTTAAGATATGCAGTATGCAGGAATTATCTATAGTCATTCCACCTCTGCAATGACACACTAGAACTTAGTCCTGTCTAAGTGAAACTTAGCACTCTTTTCTGTACTGTCTTCTACAAGGGCTCTTCTTCGTTTTCTAAGGACATGAAAGTCATGGGTTTAGGGTCCATCCGATGACATCCTCAGCTTTACCTGCTTGAATTCCTTACCTTCAAACTCAGTCCCAAGAAGGCTCATGTTCACAACAGGGGAAGTCGCCGGACACAGTTCAGTCCTTAACAAAATACTGTATGAAACCATCAGAAAGGCTCTCAGAAGAGACTTGGTGACGAGATTTGTACAGCCCGTGATCTCAATCCTGCCACTCTTTACTCTTGGTGATAACTGGGAAACCCTAAGTACTCAGAGCCTCAGCCTCTACATTTGTGTAAAGCTGACATTGTATGACTCGTTTCATAATTTGTGCTCAAGATTAAATTAGGTCTCTTATATGCATTGTTTTAAATAGTAAATGTTTGTTGCTAATCACACATCACGATTAATCAATTACTTGATTACTATTAAGCTGCTTCTGAAATGCAACTCTACAGAGCTTTTAGGTTTATCATTTCCTGTTGTATGTGATATATTTATGTATCACTTTCATATTACATTGCTTAATTTTCCTCCCAAAATTCAATAAAGGAAAGTTGAGGCTACGAGTTACCATTAAGGAGTCTGAGTACATATACTGAAGCCATAAATAGATTAAAAAAAGAAGTTCCGTAAGCAGAGTAGACAAACCTTTGGCTTTTTAAAAAGACTGAGATGACTGTAACTGATTAGCTGTGTTATTCATGGCATAAAAATGAGGTGTTTTCTTACAAAATAACAGGGAGCAAGGATCAAATCCATTAGATCGGAAGGAGGATTGGTTTCTATCCAATGTTTGTAGATGTGCATTTATGCTTTTGTTTCCATGTTCATGAACGTGTCATAGTTTCCTCATTAAGCTTGAATTCCTGCTAACTTTACCAAACAAATAGCCATGGTAATGGCTGCCCTTACTAGACCTGAAGTCAAAACATAGTCTTAAAGTTAACCTTAAATGTATATTTTGAAAGATGAATCTGTAAATCGAGTGTCCTGAGGGACATTCATGGAGGGAGGCTTGTTCTGTGTGTGGTGGTGTTAGGGGACCTGGCGACAGGTCAGGTTCGAGAAGTGTGAGGAGAAAGGGATCAGGTGGAAGGGAGAAAGGAAATGGCCCTAAATGGGAGCCCTCTGCTAGATGGCAGGCATGTTTCTGGTTTGTCTATAGGCAAGTCTTGCCCCTCCTCATTTCAAAGTCATCGCACAGCTGTCACAGGTCTTTTCAGACAGATTTATATTTATATTTATTCTGCTCCATCAAGATCAGCGTGAACTGCGACAGGCGTGCTATTAAGCTGTCTGTCCAGCAGTCAGTGTTGGACTATTTTGAGTGCGGGTGAACTATGGTATAAGGGGGGCTGAGGTCTCCCTTGCCCTCCCCGACCCCATCCCAGACAAACACTAGCACAGTTTTGAGCTCAGTAGAGAATGGCTTTATTTCTGCATGAGCTCATATTCTACACTACAACATATTTATTTAAAAACAAATTGCATTTACATTTCCAATCAACACAATATTTATCATGTAAAACTCTGAAACGCAACTTATCATCACTATCAAACTTTTGTTTTCCATTTGTCTGCTTACATTTCTATACTATTAAGCTTTTATTGTCTAGGAGGTTCAGGATGTAGATTCCTAACAGAAGGCTTGCCTAGTGCATGCAAGGCCCGGGGTTCAATTCCCAGCAGTACAAAGAAAGAAAGGAAAAGAGAAGAAAAGTGAAAACGGGATGGGCAAACTTCCCCTTGCACTGATTTCCCTTCTCATCCTTTATCAGGGTTCAATTAAAAAGAACTCTTGTTTCCATTTCTTGTGTTCATTTCAATAAGCATCATTTTATATGGTCATATGCACATAGCTATTGAGATATTGTGGTCCTCTCTTAAGAATATCCTACACACATTCTAGTTGTTACACATGAGGGAAACCATGCTGTCTATGTTACTTTAACATATTTTTTTCCTAGTCTTTCCATTTCCTTACAAATGGGCCAAAGCCATTCTTTCTGAGGGAAGCCTATAGAATTCCACTGTGTACATATACTACATTTTATTGATTCAGTCATCCACTGAGGGGTATCTGTGTTGATTCCATACCTTAACTATGGTAGCTCTTCAAGTTACTTGGTCCTTCTAATCATTTCCTTTTCCTTTTTTTTTTTTATCTTTAAGTCATTGTACAAAGGAGGTCTCATTAACAAAGCAGTTTCTAAGTACAATTCATCTTGATCAATGTCCCCCTTCCTCATTCTCACCTCCTTCACCTCATGTCTTCCCTTACTTTTCTTGATTTTGTGGTATGTTCAATAAATTCTTGACTGTATTCTCCCTCTTCCCCCCTTCATCCACCGCCCCCCTTCAGTTGGCCCAATGACCTCTCCCCTTCTTTCCTGTACACATTCCCTGGTACTTGTTTTGCTGGGCTTTGATCTAGTCTTTCTAAAAACTTATAGCATTTGAGCTCATCATACAGTCTATTATACTTCAACTAATTCATTTTAACCACTTGCATGCCACACAATCTATTTACTTACTGATTTATAGCTACATTCTATCTACCACAAATGAGGGAAACCATTGCAACCTTTGGTTCTCTAAGCTTGGATTATTTCACTTAATATTATTTTTCCAACTCTTTCCATTTCCATCTGAATGATACAATATCATTTTTCTAATGGATAAAATTATATTTTTTATATACGCCACATTTTCTTGATCCAGTATGCATTGAGGGGCATCTGGGTTGATTCCATATTTTGGCTATGGTGAATTGTGCTGCAATGAACATGGTTGTGATGAGGGTTTTCCTGTAACCTTGTTTGTGTTTTATTAAATAAATGCCCAGGAGTGGAATTGCTGGGTCACAGGGTCGTTATATGTTTAGTTTTTTAGGAACATCCATATTATACCTAGGAGTTAACCAACGGTGTTACAGACCTCTACAGTGAAAACTTTAAAAATTTGGAAATAATATTGAAGAAGACTTAAGCAAATGGAAAAACCTCCATACTCCTGAATTGGAAGAATTAGCATCGTGAAAATGACAATGCTGCTCAAAGCAATTTACCAATTAAATGCAATACCCATCAAAATCCCAACAACAATCTTCACTGAAATAGAGAATGCAATCCAAAAATTAATATGGAATTGCAAAAGAACCCAAATAGCACAGGTAATCCTTAGCAGACAGGACAGTGTTTGGGGAATAACAACACCAAACTTCAGACTCTATTAAAAAACCATAGCAATAAAAAAAAAAGCTCGGTAATGGTGCAAAAATAGGTATGTGAACCAATGGAACAGAATAGAAGACCCAGAAAGCAACTCCAACTTTTACCCACATAATATTTGATAAAGGAAGCACAACATAGGCTGGAGGAAAGACAGCCTCTTCAACAAATGGTGCTGGCAAAACTAGCATCCATATTCAGAAAGTTCTAATCATTTTTATTTTTATTTCAATGCCACCTCCTGAGACAGTCTTTCGATGGTTAACCACGAGCTCAGTCTCCATCAGCCCAATACTTTTTAGGTTAATAATTGAGGTAAAATTCGCATAGCATAATATAAGACATTTTATAGTGTATAGCAAACAGTAATTTTACAATATTTGAGCCCATAACCTTCATCAACTTGTAAAACACTTTCATTGCTGTAAAAGCAATCCATTTACCAATTAAACTGTCCCTCTCCAGGTTCCCTGCCAGATCCGAGTCAAATCTGTTTTGTTTCTGGATTTACTCTGCCTGTGTCAGAGAGATGTAATGTGTCTGACTTCTTCCACTTGACACAAGACACGAAATCATGTGAAATTGGTGTCAACCGCTTCCACACAGCACAATGCTGTGAATCTCTATCCGTGTGTCAACATTGCATTCTTCTATGGATGAATACTATTTAATTTTACAGATAAAATTTACAGTATTTACCCATCCGTTAATGGGCGGACCTCAATCGATGGTAGTTTCTACTTGTGTAGATATCAAGACGGTTGCCATAATCATTCTTGAATGATTGTTTAAATATGTGTTTTCTGTTCACTATACAAAGAAACACACCATCTGCTTTTGTTTTCCATTCTTTTTAATTTTTTCCTTTAGTTCAATTCCTGGAGCCAGTCCTGCATGATCCTGCATGCCTATAGTCCCAGCAATCTGGGAGGCTGAGGCGGGAGGATCGCTTGAGTCTTGAGTTGAAGACCAGACCATGCAATACAGCAGAAAAGCCTGAGACAGGAAAGCTGCTCACCTCATGGCGGGCAAGATGCAGAGACAGGAAGAGACGGTAGTCCATTGAAGAGGTCCACATCTTCATGACCCATTCACCACTGACGACCCCCACCACCTCGGGGCAAGCCTTTAGTACATGAGCCTGTACAGAACATTTCATGTCCACACCATAGCACTGCAATCCGTAAGACAGACAGGAAGGAGGCTATTTTCTATGTATCTACTATCTGCATTGTTTTTTCTATTACTGACTTTAAGCAGTTGCACAAAGGACTTGCCATTTAACAAAGTAGTTTATGAATACAATACATCTTGACCAGTGTCACCACTTTTAACCTTCTCACCCATCCCTCCCATTATACACCCTTTCCTTCACCCTTCTTAATTTTGTAGGATATACATTAGATTCTTGACTGCCTTCTCCCCACCCTCTCCTCTTCATTTGTCTACCCCATTCTCTTGGCCACACCAAACCCCTTGTGAGTACCTGCTTCCTGGTGTTTTATTTTGCTGAACTTTGATTTTTGCCTTTCTGAGGAATACGACTACTTCAGCTCACCCTTGAATCAATAGTGTTTCAGTTAACGCATGTACATTTGCATATGTACTTATAAGTTTGTATAAGTTACTTATAAGTATATAAGTATAGGTGTTGGTGGTATTTTTATTCTTTTATTACATTGGCTTGGACTTCCCGAATAGGAATGCTGACAGTGCACACCTGTCATACTACAAATAGAATTCTAACTTTCAACACTGTTATTTAAATCATGAGGGGAAAATTTAATTCTCTCAGATCATTTTTCTATATCTTCTGAGACAATATGTGATTACAAATTTGATAAATTGAATTTAAAATGAATTGTGTTCATGTATTTTTATATTGTTAAACTGGCATCGCATTCCAAGGATATGTGTTGTTTTTCTGCACATACCTATGCATATAATACATTACTGAGTTGGTTTTCCTGATAACCCATAAATTTGATCAATGATTCTTATACAGAGTGCTCCAATTCTACATTAGGTTGTTCAAAACTTTCATCCAATCGGTCTTCAAAGCTTGACAATCTAGAACTTTGTTTGAAATACTTGGTAGCCTTTATCAGCCTGAGAAGCCATTTTTTTCACGTAATTTAGATGGAATTTTACATTTACACCCTATCTGTGAAAGGCTTTAATGGTTGTGTATCAAGTCACAGCTTTTCTCCACAGCTGTGCTTTGGAAGTCTCTAGCTTTCCTGTCTACTTCATATTTTATTCATTGCTTTCCCCCAGAATTATTCAATCTGTGTTTATATTTAATTTTTGCCTAACCTGGTTTCTTTCATCCTTAATTCCTCTGCTCATGCCGTGTAAGTATATATAGGCCTACATATATGTGTACACACACACACACGACTCCCTTACCAAGGACTTTCCACAGCCCTCAGTCCTCGGGTATCTGTTCTCTGCGTTCACTTTGCTTTGCTGTCAGGATAGATAACGGGGGAAGCGTGCTGACACACAGGCATCGTGCTTAGGGACTCACTGCAAACCTCATGGATGTTCATGGTCCTAATGAAATGTGGGCACAGGTATTTGAACCAGGCTGTAAATACAAAGTACTCTTCACTATGACACATGTCTCCGAAGGAGGGACTTTAAAATGGAGGGACCTTGGAAGCAATGCCACTTGCTGTGGTGAGTTGAAGCTTAGAGCTATGAAATGAATTTGTTTCATCCTGGGGTCACCCAGATATGAAACAGGAAGGCCAGGATCAGAGCCCTGATCTTTCCTGAGGCTGACTTCAGAGCAGTTGCTGCCTCCAGGGGAGCTTCCCTCCTTCTGGGGGGGTGGTGTGGAGGAATCTCTCCTCTATAGCCCGGGGCACCACCTCTGACCCACACTCTCCTGTAGGCTCATTAGAGTACCTCAAGTTACCAGCCCCTCTCTTTGATTTCTGGAATCACAGAGCCCGCAAAGGCACTCACTCCACTGAAGCTGTGATTCCGTCTTCTTTTGAAAGGGCTGATTTAAGTAGAGTAACGTGCAGCCAGGAGGTGAGAATGAAGACGATGAGGACACGATTCCTGACACTTCAAGCAAGGCATCAAAGCTAGGCCAGGCAGCTTCGGATGTGGTGAGAGGCATGAAAGGCCTCTATTGAGAAGGGTGCTGTAATGGACTAGTACCTACCAAAGAATACTTAAGTGGGGGGAGGGTAGTAATCTAATCCCTCCCCCTATCCAGCAGAGGGGGGAACCTGTGGGTTCCTGGGTCTGATTGCCCCATTCCTCTCAGGGAGCCTCAGCATCCAGATGGGCCCTGCTTCTCACAGCTTCATCTTTCCTGACTCCTCTGTTTGACAGAAACTTGTTATTCCCATGATCCTTTGCCTCCAAATTTGTTAGGATGACCTTTTCCTATTTCCAATATTTTACCCTCTCCCTCCACCCCACTCCCCACCAATACATACATTCTTCCCCGTAATGACGCATAGCACATCAACTGCAACTTCCTAAGATAAGTAGGTAACTCAATTGATGCCACCTCAATAAATCACTCTATTGCTATACCACCGGGCCCAGGTGCGAGATCTCCCTTCGATCTACTTGTCTGGGATCTACCTAGAGTCACCAGAAATCTAAGCAGCTCATGTGAAAAATCCTACAGATCCTCTTGAAGTCACTCTACTCTGAATCCAAAATCCAATCCATTATCAAATACATCATCAAATTAGTGGTAGAAAACAGGAACCTTGTCTTCTCTTATCAGACTTAGCTTTCTGAAGAACCTATAGACATAGGAATAGGTTATGCTGCCAGTGTGAGCCTAAGATAAAGTAGACTGCAAATGAGCCTTTGCTTCTCAGATCCTTAATGTCAGGGCCCAGACTAAGTCACCCTCAATCGGCTCAGTTCTCTGTGTCCTACTGGCACTCCCATTCATTTCTTCCTTCTTTTAAAAATTCTCTGTCATTTCTTATACTATTTAAATGTTAGCTGTTACCTGACTCTTGAGGCATAAATGAAAGAACATTGTGTCTTCCATTATCCTTCTTGCTAACATGTGGAACAGTAGCTATCCTAGGCATAAAGCTATATAATGCTTGGTGTGTTAATCCATATATTCCTTGCACCAAATCTATAAACGGACACTATCAGTCGCCCCATTTTGCCTGTAAAGAAACAGACCGGAAGTGAATTGCTCCAGGTGAGAGTTAGGAGATGGCGTTCCATGCTCGATAAGAACTAACCTGAGAGGTCACGTGACTTCTCCAAATGCAAACGGTGAGCATCTAGATGATCAAGGTGAGATTCAGCCCATTTATTTTTGGTTCACTTGTTCATACTCTTTGGAAGGGCAGCTACATCCCGTGTGCTCTGACTTTTCCACGTTCGCCTGAGATGAATTCAATGCCCTTTATGAGTTTCCTTGAGGACATCAGTGTTCACATGCGACATGAAGACCAGAGGGGGAAAAGCCAAAAAGTAGCGACAGGCTGGTCCGTGAGACAAGAAGCCCAAACAATCAGCAAACTCACGTGTATGTGTGTGTGGAAAAGAGAAGAAGGAGCAGGACCCTGAGGGACAATTGCCAAGCACACATCCCCTCCTTTTCCACTCTCCACGTGAAGCCATATGTGCAGCATTTTAGTTCCTACTGCCTCGGTAGATCAAAAGGCCAGGAGCGGGGCCAAACAAGTTGGAAAGCAAGGTGGCTTTCCCTGGGGTTAAGGAGAGGGAACATTGTCCAAAAAAAAAAAATTCTTTTAGAAATATTATTAATAAAGACAGTGGCTTTTTCACCAGATCCTCTCAAGCCACGTTTCTGTGATAACCAGTCTAATTCCTGAACCTTGTGTTTAATGTTGCCAATTTTCCTTCTTCCTGAACACAAATGCTCTGGTATTGATCACGACGAAGAGCAACAGAAAGCCTTTGTGCCTCCGCCAGCCACCCGAGGCGTTGTTCTATTTCCGTGGACGGTGGCAGAGCAGCAAGGGCGGCGGCTCTGCGGGGCAGTGCAGGCGTGGGAGGAACAGAAGAAAAACGAGTGGTTTGCGTGTGACAGGAGCACCCCGGGGGTGGGGTGGGGTGGGCCAGGCTGGCACAATGGGTGTCGTGTAATTCAGCACAAGGGATAGGCTGGTAATTATAACTTATTTGGAGCTCACGGTGTGAGGGGAGAAAAGGAATGCGTCGTTTTCCCTGGAGGTGGGGACAGGGAGGTGGGGAGGGAGGGGGGCAAAGGTGCGCAGGAACAAGAGGCTTCTAATGCGCCGCAGGAAACCACATAAACAAACCCGGGGTTCGGATCAGAGGACGTGTCCTCCGGGCTCTGAACGAGGAGAAAAGACGTAACCCAGATCCGCCTGCCTCCAGTAGTCCTCCCTTTGGTCAAAGGTATGGTCAGCTCCCAGGTCTCAGATCTGCCCTTCCTCCTGGCAGGCCTTCCTCCACGGTGCAGAACCCCACAGGGAGTGGATCAACAGCCATCCAGACCTTGGGAAGCCGTTAACGCATGCTGCATTTGGTGTTCATTCGAACGCACGCATTTCATGGTGGAAAGAATTTGAGAGCTTTTATATGTTTCTTGAAGGAGACTGAGTCTCCAAATATTGAAGAAACGCTGTCCTCTCCGCAGAAGTCAGGCACTATCGACTTCAGTTAACTCACCACTGTCCTCATTGGGGTTCTCCCCGTGTACCTCATGTATCTTCGGAACGGACATTTCTTATCCCAGCAATATGTCAGGTTCCACAAAGCTCATTTCAAACGTTTGAACCAGCACTATTGTCCTAACTTGGGACTTTCAGAATGAAAGCACCCCCCAAATTGTCTTTGAGTAGAGTCTCTGACTGCTAATGCCAGCCTGCATTCCATTTCCCTAACTGCCTTGGAATAAAAGCAATAAATCACATAGGCATGCTTGGTGGTGCCTAGAGGATCTCTCCAATTACATGTCTGGCAGATCCTGACAGGTCCTGGGTTTGACCCTGGGGCCATCTTTGGTCATGGGGGGTTAGCAGATCTGATACAAAGTCACAACCTTGCAGAACACAGCTTTGTTCGTCTGGAGGACAAGGCCCTTAGCCGTGAGGACATGGAAAAGTGGACATGAAGAAGAAGGATGAGAACTGGGGTCGACTCCGCTCAGGCCATTTACCTCCGCTAAGGGCAGTGTAGAAGATGGGTATTCAGCCACCAGTGAATAAGTAAGTTAGCCCGGTTGAAATCAACAGCGCTTCCACTCAAGCCCAGAAGGCTCCAGAAAAAAAAAATTGACTAAAAGGTGTGGAATGCAGAATGTCCCTGAAAGCCTGGAATTGTTTGTCATGACGATGGCATGAGTGGCTATTTGAGTGTGGCCGTCCATCCGAGTCTGTCCTCTAAGGACACTTGGCGACGTGCCACGTTATTTCGTAACTGCAGTGTGGTTCCTCATGTGAGTCTGCATTTGCAAGTGTGTAGGGGTGACCTCATCCATGGGGAGTCCAGGGGCCACGCTCACACGGACCCCGACCGCGTCCGGGGTCTGTCACATCCTTGCACATTGCATAGCTAACACCCTAGGTAAGAATGGTTCAATTACTTTCCCAGTCCATCACCCAAGCTGAAAGAGCAAGCTGGAGACCGAGCTCCGTTTGCTAATCATCATGGCCGCCACACGTTCTCTAGGGAAAAGCATACTCATTTGTACCTTGGATTTCTTCCTTCCCTCTTGTGACATGTGTAAGCTATCTTCTGTGAAAGGGAAAGAAGACCACACCACTGCCGGTTCTAGGGCTCTGTAATACCTCCCTGAAGAAAGAAGAGTGTGGCATTTTCGAGACTCTCAGAAGAAGCTCTGTCACTTGTGGAGCAAATGCACTCTTGCCCTTGGCGAGGTAATGACTGGGCATCCGCGTCACGGACCCCTGCTGGGCGCGCGCACACACGCACACACACACACACACTTACGATTGTGTTTATCTAGACAGAGAGGCAGCAGCCTCTCCAAAAGACACACCTGGTCAAACAGTGATCCCCAAAATCAGCTCAGCAGTGGCACCATGGACTAAAGTACAAACTTTGGTGTGGAAAGGCTTTGTCCTGACTCTTGTACTTGTCTGCTGCATAATTTGGGTCACGATGCTTGGCAGTTGGGGGGGTACCAGTTTCTTCAATGAGGTAGAGAAGCTCGTGATACCCATTCGCATACGTGTACGAAGCATATACGCTTCTGATTCGCTGAGCATATAATGGTTCTAATTATGGACACTATCTCTCCCTTCCCAGCTCAAAAGACAGAAATCTCTAAAAGCAAGTCACAAAACAAGCCAATAAGGACTACTAAGACAAAACCAAGTGGTATTATAAAAGCAGAGAGGGTGGACCTGATCATCGCAATACTGGAATTTGAACACAGAGCCTTATGCTGGTTCAGCAAGCACTCTACCACCTGAACCACAGCCCCATAGCTTTTTGCTTTAATTATTTTTCAGATAGGTCCTCATATTTCTGACTATACTGGCTTCAGACAACATGCCTTCTATTTTTTTTTTTTTTTTTGCCAGTCCTGGGGTTTGAAATCAGGGCATTGTCCCTGAGCTTCTTTTGCTCAAGGTCAGCACTCTACCACTTGAGCCACAGCTCCACTTCTTGCCTTTCCTGTTTCTGTGGTACTGAAGAATGGAACCCAGGGCTTCATGCATGCTAGGCAAGCACTCTACCACCAAGCCACATTACCAGCCCACTAATTCTGCCTTCTAAATAGCTTGGATAGCAAGCACATATCACTGTGTCTGCCTGTACACGTTATTGTACATGCTTTAAAAATGATCATAGGACTCTACATATTTGGTCTTCTGGGAGATGAGTGATTTGTGACTCTAAAGTGAATGTCAGCACAAGTTATGATTTCTCACCCATGAAAGTCATCAGAAAGTTCACAACCACCTCTGCTTTCTGCAATTCACACCAGAGGGGACATTGGAAGTATAGGAACTCATCCTTCTGCACCCGTAGGCACAAACCTCTCTCACTCACCTGCCAGCTTTCAGGAAGGGTCTGCAGAAGCCAAGAGTGTCTTGGGAGTAAGGAAGTCACCGTTAGGCTGAGAGCTCTCTGCTTCAGGAGTGTTGGCAAGAGAGAAAAGGCACAGCATTCCCCAGACGTGGAGGTACTCTGGCCAGCTTCTGTGTCTGAAGGTTCTGAAATGTCTATCTCCTTCCGATTAAATGAATTGGAGCAGGGGCAATCTTTTAAGATGGCTGACAGCCTTGATTTATAGAGTGCTAAACATGATTGTCTTGTTTTCTTTAGCTTCATTTTTTTTTCTGTGATGAATGAAGAAGTATTTACCTCCCCTCCCCCCACCCAGGGACGTTCCATTGGAAAGTAGAGATTCTCAGAACTCATGTATTTTCCCCTCAGCTCTCCGATGTAAGAGAAAGACTGTCCATTCCCATGTCAAAATGTCCTATGGCCTCTTTCAACAATGACACAAGGGGCTGGGAATGTGGCCTAGTGGCAAGAGTGCTCTCCTCGTATACATGAAGCCCTGGGTTCGATTCCCCAGCACCACATATACAGAAAACAGACAGAAGTGGCGCTGTGGCTCAGTTGGCAGAGTGCTAGCCTTGAGCAAAAAGAAGCAGGGACAGTGCTCAGGCCCTGAGTCCAAGCCCAAGGACTGGCAAACAAAAAAAAATGACATGAGCTGTAAATCACAGACATGAACCTGTGTGCACAGTCAGGATGCATGGTTTCTGCGTGTGGAGTTAGGCCTCCCGTTCTCCAGAAGAGCCTGTTCCTTCAATGTATAACTCAGAAGCTGAAGCCCGTCATTGATGTCAAATGACAAAGAGTTAAGCAGGAGGAGGAGCTCTGAATGTCACCAGCAGAAAAACCACTCCGCTTGCTCACTTCCCTGCCATTTGGAAAGCTATTACTGGCTCTTCTGTGAGACATTTACAACCTCCCCAATAATCTTCCTGAAATTTCCAAATGTTGCCCCAATTAAGTTGTCAGATGGGGAGACATGGCTGACAAATGCCACCTAGCGGATCAGCCCTGGCACCCCGGAGCTTGGCATCCCTCGGGCTGTGGCCTCGGGGAGGGGAGGAGAGCGAAGATGGAGAGAGAGCTGGGACATCCGCTAGACCCCGTCATCTAGAGGAATGTGATCAGCTCATCTACGCCCTCCTCGGCCCATCGGGATGGCACTTGGTGAGTACTGAGTTCATCCTCATAAGGTTTCTCACTTAAGGTGTTACAGGGAAGCAAGCGTTCTGATTCACGTTGGGTTATCCCCCCAAATCCACCGTGAGCACTGGAATGGAGACTGAAGATAAGGACACACCTTTCCCCCCAGACCCTGCCACAAGAGTGAGGTTGTTTGTACCTGTAGGACTTTACTGTATTGAAGTCTGGCATGGCTCTGGCTTAGGTACCCGCCACTCCCTAGCTGCTCCTGTCTTTGATGTGACACCAGTGCAAGTCAGCCTTGTAGCACCTGTGTTAGCTCCTGTGGGTTCAGGTCTCCCCAGTTTTGTTCCATCACCTTGTCGAACTCCCCCATAACCTTATCTGTAAATGTGTTTATACCTGCGGAGCCCCTGAGCTCCACTGTGGCAAACGTAGTAAGTCCATCTCTTCTGGTTGCTCCTTGAAAAGTGACCTCTACCTGTGTTACAATGGCAAAAAATAAATAAATAAATACATACATAAATTCAGTTCATCAGACTATTTACTTTCTCCTAAGTATGAAACTGTTACAATAGACACCAAAGCGAATACGATAAGTTCTATCAGCAGGAAACGCGCTCCCGGTGAGGAAGACTGGATGTAAACCATTAAAACAATGCTGTATGTATGAACAATTATAATTAGAATGTGAACTATCTGGGAACCACCCTAAACAGTAATGTAGCACGGACAAGTTAATTAACCTCCTTCAGAGTCTGTTGCATAATCTAGTTAATTGAAATAATTCCCTCATTCTGTGACAGGGTTGGCTATAATTAGATGTTGTCTATTGCTATTGCTAAATAACAACGCTCACAGCCGTGCTGTCGCATCTGAGAACTTTTCAAAAGAGACAGCTGTGATTGCCCGACTGCCCCCTTGACCCCTCGTTACATCTGCAGACCCACACAATAACATCACACAGCCAGGATTTTTGACCCGGGGAAGAGATAAGGTTAGCTCATCCCTCATCCCAGACGTCCTCAGTGAGAACTACGAACGTGGAAGGTCCTGCAAGACATGGAATCTGAGTCAGAAGTGGAAGCACGGGGCGTCGGGATTCTCTGACAGAGCTCGGACAAGGACGTTTTGAGCAGGAGCCAGGCTCCCGTCCCGACTCTCTACTGTGCAGCCACGCACGGACCCAGGTCACGGCTCAGCACCGCGAGGCTGGCAGGAAGACCGCGTGCAATGAATCGCTGCTGTCCCCACCCCGTGCTCCCACGGAGAAGGCTTCCATACGCAGACTCCAGGCACACAGCACCTCGTCGTCCGCTGAGGATAGCTCAGTGTTCACTTTCACCCGGTGTGGGCCAAGCAAAACAGTACCTGGAACCAAATCACTCGTGCTCTCCATTAGCTAGCATAAAACAATGACGTCCGCGCTTACCTGTTCTCACCACTTCCTCGTCTCGGTCACGCCGGTGGTTCTAAGATGCATCCTCACCCCTGTGGGCTTCTCCTCGGGAGAACCCACACCTCAGTGCTATTTCCCAATTCAAACGGACATTTCTCCTCACCATTGCCTCCGGAGAGAAAGGAGCTTGGATCCATCCCCAGACCTAGCCCACTGATGCTAGCTCACCTGTGTCGTCTCTAAAATCGTATCCCTCACCCCTTCAGTGCAAAGGCAACGCCACCCACCCCCCACTGCACCCTATGGCTGTTCCCCATCCCCCCCACAGACCTCCGTCCTTACCTTGATTTATCTCTTCACCCCTGTACCCCATGGAAGTGTATGCATGACAGAATACCACAGTCTTCCCCGACTCTCTTATTATTATGTCTTGTTAGCAGCAGGAGAGGTGCATCTGGGACAGGAGATTCCCCTTGATGATGACACCAAATCGGTGTGTGTGTGTGTGTGTGTGTGTGTGTGTGTGTGTGTGTATACACCCCCCCTTTCCAATGCTGGAACCTCCTGAGCCAGAGCCTGCTCCTAACTCTGGATGTGGCCTTCACACCCCGACACCTGGTGCCTTCTATGCTGATGGCCAAAGCTCAGAGCTCACAGCTGCCCGAGCTGCTTCCTTCCCACACTGAATACACACCGACGAACAAAACTTCACAGGACCTTAGATGTGGAAATCAATTGGCTTTGATTTAAAAAGCCTCGGCTCTCTAAAACAAGGAAGCAACAGGGCCCCAGTGGGTTAGGACTCTGACCTTAGCTACTCAGGAGGCTGAGACGTGAGGGCCAGGGTTCAAAGTCAACTCAGGGAAGACATAAAATAAAGATAAAATGAAGGATGCCTTTGTTCTATATACACGGAGGTGGGAGACACACACACACACACACACACACTAGAGTATTCTCCATGATTGAATTCCCAAGGGAAATGTGTCCAGAGAAAGGGCTGATGGACCCCAGAAAGACAGGCTACCCATGTCCTGACACGCCCTTCCTCCTGGAAATCCCGTCAGTCAGTCTCTGGTGGTAACTGTCCATCATTTTATTATCAAATCCACAGCAAAACCTGATCTCCCCTTCTATAAATTGCCTAAAATCTTTTACATCTATAAACTAAAACCTGTGACTTTAAAAACTGGGCTTCATACGCAGACAACGTATTCAAGGAAAGATCCATTCTCTGCCTTGTCTCTATCTTTTTTTAGTTCCAATTAGATTGCAAACTTTTGAAAGCCAGAAAGCCCAGCCTTTCATTTTCAATATTCTTCTCTTTAGACCTTACTGTATTAAATGCATTAACCTGAATAACCTTTGGTAAATATTGATTGAGTCAAATTAAATTGAAGGACATCCTCCCTCGGTGTGTGATTTCAGAATTAAAAAGTGTCTGTGTGGTGAACTTGGGGGCATAACTTCCAGAGGCTCGAGCACTGGGCTGGGAATAATGGATTCCGTTCCCTGCGAATTCAGCGGTTGAACAGCTTTATTTGTGCAGTGCACACGAAGACTGGGGACCAGGAAGACGAGCCACCTGCCCACCCGGCCCCCTCAGTCAGGCCTTGCATCTGCTGTGGTGGGAAGCTCGGCTTGGATGTGTTCCGGATCCACACATCTCCAGGTGGATGGGCGATGAGCTTGTCTTTCTAATTGTGCTCGGCAGACTCAAGTCTGCCATCCGTCTTCCAAACCTACACTCATCCCCCTTGCGCTACGTAGACTCGCTCTTGATTAACCTTGGCTGTAAACCGTTCCCACACTCCACGCTCCACCCTCCCTAGCTCCTCACCCCTTCCGCTGTCTCCCACCCGCCCCTCCCCCTTCCGTTACAACCACACAAATCCTCCCAGATGACATGGCTTCATTTTGAGCCATGTCAGTCTGACAAAACGTGATTCATTTCCCCCTTAAGCCCTATTCCCCTCTGACCAAACATGCTTGAGATTCCTGGACCAATTTTCCTCTGATTTTGCTCTATATCATATGTTGATTTAAGCCTTTGAACTGTTTAGAGCTTCAGTTTTCTCATCTCTAAAGTGAGCTTGCTAATTACACTCAAAATGTAATGAAAGTAAAAAAAAAAAAAAAAAAAGAGTGAATGAATTTCCTACCACGATATTCTTCCTTACAAATGCTTGATGTCCCATTATTATTGAGTATAGAGTCTGGATAAAAGCATATAAAAAATTAAGAAAAGGCAGGTGCGTACTGGAACTTCATTGAACACATGTCTGCCTTGAAGAAATAGGAGATAGCTCAATAAATCTGTAGCCCTATGCAGATATACCTACAATTATCAAAGAAATGTCATCTTGGAAGGGAAAGAAGAAAGAAAGTAAAATTCATATTCTGATTCCCACTGCTTGTGGAGCCGTGGAGGTGCATGCATGTGCGCTTTTACACACACATACACACACACACACACACACACACACCCCTCCAGATCAGCACTGTCCAATGAAGTTTTTATGCTGATGGAAACGCTCAGATCTTCAATGCTCAATTGAAAGTCTTTGCCAACTGGGGAGCTGTTAAAAATCTAAGTTTTAGTCCAGTCAAATGTACATAGCATCACAGTGCTAGCGGTTACCAGCGCGAGCCAGGCTTCTCTCTACTGATCCATTTGCCTGCAGCAGGTGCCCAGACCAGAACACGGGCCGGCCCTGGAGAACGCTCACCAAGAGTTCCCAACACATCAGCACTCTCCTATTACATAAAACAATTAAAGAAATCGTAGGTGAGGATTATGGACAGGAATTGGGAAAGTGGTCAGCATGATGGAGCCGCGCGTGGAATTGTCTCGGTGTGAAAGCTAATGGAGCGTTGGGAGGCTGACTTGGAGTCTGTGGTTGTGGGGCGAGGAGCCGGCCAGCTGTGCCCTGTCCACTGCTTCCTGGCGCCTCCTCCGGAAGACCGGGGTGACCGCAGCAGGGCTTGTGAGCAGCTCAGCCCAGGGGCTCTGCCGCCAGAGGCGCAGCCGCCGCACACGGACGGGAAGCGGGAGCCGAGGTGGACGTCAATTCCCGAGGTTCCGCTTGGGGTGACGGATGGGAAGTAGTGCTGTGCACAATCTATTTATTCAAGAGGACAAGATTTAGGAGAAAAGATCATGAGTGTCGGGGGAACTATCAGGTTGAAATACCTGGCTCTTCAGGGAACTCTGTGTGTGTGTGTGTGTGTGTGTGTGTGTGTGCGTGTGTGCGTGTGTGTGTGTGCGTGCGTGCAGAGAGAGAAACCGAGATAAAGTTCTCTCTACAGCACTTGTCCTCAAATTGAAGCAACTTCGCTCCAGAGAGGACAGACTCTGTGATTTCTGCAAGTGTTTCCTCAGGTCACGGGGTTGTGGCTACCTGGAAGGAGAGGGTAGAGGCCAAGCTCTCTGCAAATATCCTCTAGGACGCAGTGAATACTCATCTGGGGACAGATGTCAATAATGCAGAGGCTGAGAAAGGTTCGTTCCACAACGGAAGTGTGAGAACTTAAAATACATATCCCAACTTCGGGTGGGTTGACCTGCCTTCAGCTCTTAAGTTTGTAACTACCTATTTGAGCTTTCACCCCTTGCGATTAAATTTCTTTCCTCTTTCTTTTTAATCGGTATTGGTGGGGTTTGAACTCGGGGACTTTCTCTTCCTCTTCCTCCTGAAACACTGACTTTCCTCGGTTGTGTTGCAGACATGATCTCACATTTTTGCCCAGATGGGCTTTAAATCACAATCATCCTCCCTACAAGTAGCTGGGATTACAGGCATGCGCCGCTCTGCCCAGCTGGCTTCTTGAGAGGGGATCTTGCTTGCAGTTTTCCCAGGCGGGCTACGGCCCTCCGTGTCTGTTCCTCCGGCACCCACAGAGCTGGTAACAAGAGAGATTGAGATGGAATGCCATCTCCACGGAGTAAAAGCTATCTCTGATTTACTCTACCTTCGCTCTGTCAGGAGTTAGCAGGGCTTCCCTCTCGGGCAGTGGCAGGGCACCTCTTTAGGACCGCCATCTGGTGCAGGCAGGACTGACACCCGGCGTGTCCCACACGGAACAGCACCCCACTCGGGTCTACAGTCTGCCTTCACCCCACGCAACAGTGCTCAGACCCAAGCTTGGATTTGGTCCTTGACGACTCTGAGGCCCCTGGGCTGATCCCCAAGCCAGGACGTCTCTTCTCCCTTCACTGGGCCTGACGCCCCAACTTCTCCTTCCAAACTCACTCCAGTCATCAGCCTCCTTGCCCTCGCTCCTCCCCCCCAGGCAGCCCTCGCTTGTGGGTGAACAGCGTGGCTCACATTCGGTGATCCTGGCCGGCGCTGCGCAGCCTGTTTGCGCTCCGGAGCTAGGCCGCGCCTTGCTCATTCCTACAGCCCTGCCCAGGAGAGAGCTCAGCCCTGCCCAGGAGGGGGCGCAGCCCTGCCCAGGAGGGGGCGCAGCCCTGCCCAGGAGGGGGCGCAGCCTTGAGCACAAAGCCTCAAGGGCAAAGCCCAGGCCTCGAGATCAAGCCCCAGGACCAGCAAAGGCAAAAGACAAGGGAAAGGCACTCAGCAACATCCCCTGGCGACTCTCGGAGGAGCCCGGAGCTGATGGACGCCCAGGCGCAGGGTGCCACACGGGCACCCAGCCAGCTGAGGAGGGCGGGGAGGGGCCACACCAGAGCAGCTCCCTCCTGGGACCCATCCTGCTGTTCCCCCACAGGCCCAGGTCTGTGGGGACCTCGTCCCTCCATCCCCCCCCCCCCCCCGCACTTCCCCTCACCACAGCAGGACAAGCCTGCTCTTGCGGGGCGTCTGTGGCTGTGCCTCCTCCCTCCATGATGTACTGGAGCCTGCTAAGCATGGAAGACACGGCCACGTGTGCATCCACAGCTCCCAGCCCAGCCGCCATTTCACGTGGGGCCCCACAAACTATCTGCTATATGAATAGAAAAATAATAAAATCAATCTCTCTCTCACACGCGCACACACACGCACACACACGCGCACACACTCACACACATTCACATTCCACTCTGAACGCCTGTGGTCCCCCGGGACCTGCCCCAACTATCACCAGTTCTAACCCCGTGTATAAATATAACCGGCACCTTTGTTACCATTGACTATTTACAGTTTGCCTGAGGAACAGGAAAAAAAAAAAATGTTTGAAAATCAGAAGCCACCTGAGAAAATGTCTGATCATTTTGGTAACTTTTCTTCAACTATGGCCAAAGGCCCTGGTTCCTGTCATGTGGGTTATTTTCTTCTTTTCCTTATTAAAAAAAAAAAAAGTGGATATTAATAGGTGGAGATCACTGTTTGTGAGCAACACGATGACCTTTCTCTTCAAAGATCCATCCATCTGAACAACAAAGAGAAATCAGCGTTGCTCTTGTTCTTCTGTGAGTCTGTTGGTTTGAATTAAGAATGTATATTATATAACGTGGGGATAAGTTTGTTCTTTGGGTTCCAACTCAAGCAATAGGAAATAGAACATCAACTTGTCATGAATCTATAACTACCACCCTGAGATAGGTCGAATTAGGGCTGTCTGAAGGTGTCCACGTCCAGTCCTGAAGCCCGGGAGCGCACTGCCCGACGCGGAGAAGGGGGTGTGGGGGTGTGGTTTAGGTCCAGGCATTTGAGATGGGGAATTACCTGGAACGATCTAGGTAGACCCAACGCCGTTGCCTGAGTTCTCAAGTGCTGGAAACTTTTGTGCGTGTCTTCAGAGGAGACGTGAAACAGGACCGCAGTCGTAGAGATGCAGCGTTACTGGCTTTTAGGGCAAGTCAGGGGTGGTGAAGCAAAGCCTGCGGGTGGCCTGAAGAAGGAGGGGAAAGGCAAGGAGTGTGGCTTCATGGTAGAGTTGCTTGCCTCGCATGCGTGAGGCCCAGAGTTTGATCCCGTGGTACCACATCAACACAAAAAATAAATACAGTTATCTTTTAAAAGAAAAGAAAGAGGAAAAAGGCAAAACAATGTGTTTTTCTCTAGAGACTCCAGAAAAAAAGAACAACCTTCTCATTTGCATCATGATTTAGACGTGTGAGACTCTATCCGATTTCTGACCTAAACAGCAGTTAGATCGTGTGTGAGTGTGTATGGGTGGTGTGTGTGTGCATGTTTTCAATCTATAGGGTCACTTGGTCTCTTCTGTCCTGCATTAATTGAGCCTATTTCTGCGGCCCAGCGTGAGGTCTTCACAGTGCACGGCTGCACACTCATCGACGTATCCGAAGTGAGCACCTCTCTCTGTGGTCACGTTGGTGACACCCGATGAAGACAGTAGAAGGCTCTGGAACGAATCTGTGCCATGGGATGTGGAGTAACATCTTCTTTCTTATCTTCAATGAAAGTCAAAGCATGGCTGTTTCTAGCAAACAGACATTTTTTCACAAGCCTAACTCATCTCCTCGAACGCCATCACACTGAGACTCTGGGAAGGAAAGTGCTCCGTGTGAGCTGGTCCGGAGAGGGGGAGAGGAACGGCGGCCGAGACTCACGCTGCTGCGAGTCCTGCGAGCGCGCATCCCGCCGCCCGCTGCGGGCAGCCGTGTCCAGCCAAACCCACGGACCCAGCCGCCACGCGGCACAGGAGAACCTGAGAGACACCGAGAGGGCTTCTCAGCAATGAAGACTAATGATGACTGGTGAAATGCTACAAAACTCCATGGGAGGTCAACCCAAGATGCATGAGTGGGCGATTCCACCCTGAGGGGCGATTCCACCCTGAGGCGTGATTCCACCACCATACACGATCGATTCCACCACGATCACGGTTCTTCCTGAACCATGATCCAACCCTAGCAGGACGCCCGGCTCTCCTGGGATGTGCGATTCTGTCGTGGCATCCTTCCACCGCCGCTCCCTCGCCAGTAGTGACAGCGCGAGGCTGTGCGGTGAGCAGGCCAGCCGTGATCACGCCGTGAAGTCGAGAAGGCGGAAGCCC
The DNA here is from genome assembly GCF_023159225.1 of Perognathus longimembris pacificus. NCBI lineage: Eukaryota > Metazoa > Chordata > Mammalia > Rodentia > Heteromyidae > Perognathus > Perognathus longimembris. The sequence continues at coordinate 3,823,119 of NC_063172.1, read as the reverse complement.
CCGAAATCCAGCGAACGTCGCGTGGCATTAGAACACGACGCGGGGTGAGGACTTAGGAAAGAGCAACCTTCGAGTCCGGACTTGCCGGTTAGAGGGTGTTACAGGATGTGAAGAGGCTCGGTCACCTAGGATCGTGGATTTGCTTGTTAGGAAATAGAGATAAGAGGGCGTGCTTTATACTCGGAATGGTTGTGAGGAACTTGGATTCATTAAGCCATCAAATGAAATTACATAAATGCACATGCAATGTCTACATTAAAAAAAAAAATGTTTCTCACTCTCCTCCAGATCTTTACGGATTTCTTTCCCCTAACATCTGAAAAAAAAAAAAAGTTCATTTTTTTTTTTTTTAACTGAAATGTACTAGAAAGGATTAAGCCAGGCCCAGGGCCCGCAGGCTGAGGTCTTGGACGCTTTGCCTCCTGTCCACCGCGTTGATGGACCCACAGCGCCATCTCGTGGCCATATTCGGACTTGCTCGCATGCATCCTCGGCGTACATTTCATTGTCCGTGGCAAGGTTCGCCCTGACATTTCCACACGTGTGTGTCATTCACCTTGATGACATGCACCTCCTCCTCTGTCATTTCACCTTCCACTTCCCTGCTCCCGCCCCGCTCTACTCCCCTAGAAGTTGCAGAATTTTAGGTTTTCCATTTGCTTTGTCTGTTTTGCTTTTCATTTCCACCCCCCTCTCCCCCGGCTTCCACTAAGGAAAGAAAGCACGCGACACTTACTTACTTTGCGGTATTGGTTGCTTTCATATAACGTGAGCAAAACCCCAATGTGAGTGTGCAGAAATAGTTTCCCTATCTGTTCTTTTATTGATGAGCACCTAGGCTGATCCAGTTATTGGCTTTTCTTCCTTTTCTGTGTTTGACACAGTTCAACAAAATACCTCTCTAGAAAGTGCAAAGACCTAAGGACCACAAACAAGATTCTGGATGTAGCCTTATTTTATTGCCTTATAATGCATTATGTTTATTCACTAATTTCATCCCCTCAAGAGCACGACCGTCAGGTAGTGAAAGCTGGCCCACTCTAGGTAGCAAGGTAAAACGTGGGAAGAGGAGGATAACTACGAGGGAGGAAGAAGAAAAAGAGCATTCTGTGGTAGATGGATATAACCCAAGTAGGCTATACACATGTGTAGAAATAAAACCCACTATTTTGCATGGCTTGATTATGCTAATAAAAACTGTCTTGTGGAAACACTTCTAAAAGAAATTAAAATGACAGAATAAATACCGTAAACCTTAACACATTAGAGTTCACATGATACATAATACCCAAATAAATCAACTGGAGGTACAAGTGTTTGATGTACAGAACTATAGAAGCATACTTTAGATACGATACTTCAAAAAACCATCAAAAGATAATAACAGCTAAAAGGGAGGAAGCAGATTTTATATAAAAATAATCTTTAAAAATCTATGTTATTGGGGCTGGGAATATGGCCTAGTGGCAAGAGTTCTTGCCTCATATACATGAAGCCCTGGGTTCGATTCCCCAGCAACACATGTACACAAAAAGGCCAGAAGTGGCGCTGTGGCTCAAGTGGTAGAGTGCTATCCTTGAGCAAAAAGAAGCCAGGGACAGTGCTCAGGCCCTGAGTCCAAACCCCAGAACTGGGAAAAAAAAATCTATGTTATTGTCAGATAAAGAATGCCTAAAAGCCCAAACGGTTACCAAACCCACTCAGGAAACTGCATGATAACTTCAGGGAGGACACAGTGGAGACTAGGAATTCTGAACAAGCATACACTTAATGACAAAACTTTTTAAAATATGAGAGAAAATCCAAAGCTACTGAAAGTTGGAAATCAAAATGTTTAAGTTATTATAATAGGGACGTAAACATCTATTGAACATAAAATTAGTAAAGGTAAAGAACAACTGAGAAAAGCCAGTAACTAATTGGAGCTTACTTTTTTCTTTTTTTTTTTTTTTTTTTTGGTCAGTTGTGGGGCTTCATCTCAGGGCTTGGGCACTTTCCCTGAGCTTTTTAATTCAAAGTTCGCACTGTTCCACTGTAAGTCACAGTGCTACTTCTGGATTTCTGGTGGTTCATCGGAGATAAAAGTCTCTCCGTCTTTCCTGATGAGGCTGGCTTCAAACCGAGATCCTCAGTCCCCAGCCTCCTGAGTAGCTAGGATGACAGGCGTGAGCCGCCAGCCCCCGGCCTTACTGCTTTTGGTATATTTCACAAACCATTCAGTCACCAACTTTGCCTGCTCAACCTAACACATTTTCGTGTATACGTCACATCTGTAAACACCCCCACAGTATAATTGTAGAGCAAACAAAAAAATGACTAGTAGGAAAAAAAATAATCTAGAAACATTGAGAGCATTTCTTTTAGTTTCCCTTGCACCCACACTAGCCCTAGGCAAGTATAGTTTGCCCAGTTGTTTATGGCTTTGCTAATTTCTTGAGCATTTAATATAAATGAAATAAAACGTGTTTTACTTTTATTACCACCTTCATTTATTTAAGATGGTGTTTCCAATTTATCCAAAATGTGCACTGGAGTTGGAGTTCGTTCTGTTTCACAGGAGCGCCTGTTTTGTGCATGCATCCATCCGTGGATATTCAACTTTCTGTGCTTGGTTATTGTGAATGATGCTAACATAGGTATTTGGGTGAAGTTTTCTAAGGGCCTATGTCATCATTTCCTTTCAGCAAATACCAAGCCATTGAATTGGTGAGTCTTACACAGTTCTAACTAATGTGATTTTTTTGAAAGTGCCAACCACTTTCCAGGAGGGGTTCGGCCATTTCACCCTGGGGTCAGCAGTGCAGGAGGCAAATTTCATGCTCTTCTGACCAGAGCTTGTTTCTGCTTCTGGCCGTGGGAGTGGTTGTGATGTCCCGAGACTCCGCGGTTCTCCTGAGCCTGAGAAATCCCCCACAATGATGTGCCACCATGTGAAGTTTAAAAAGAACAAAATAAACCTTCAGAGTATCTGAAAACCAGACTGTATTGCCAATATTAGACAAAAACCTCTCGTTAAATATAGTCCCTGCAAGCCATGACCATTTATTCATTGTCTTAAATGGTATACAATTCAAACATCCAGTTTAGGCTAATAGAAAGTGCTGCCCCGGGGAATTAAAAACCCTAGACACGGCCAGTCGCCTGGAACCCTAGCTTCTCAGGAGGCTGAGATCTGAGATTGGTGGTTGGAAGCCAGCCAGGGCAGGAGAGTCTGCGAGATTCTCATCTCTAGTAAACTACTCAGAAAAAAAAAAGCCAGAAACGGGGCTGTGGCTGAAGTAGAAGAGCGCTAGCCTTGAACAGAGAGAGGCTCAGGGACAGAGCCCAACCCCTGAGTTCAAGCCCCAGGACTTGCAAAAGAAAAAACAAAACTCCACAAACCTCTAAACGCAACATGAATCAAGAAAGATCAAGAAGTGGAAAGAAGGAAGTGGAATTCTTTAGGACCCTTGGTCCTAAGGTAGTATTTTTCCTCTGAGTACATACATGTGGGGAGGGGGGTGTGCGTGTGTGCAAATCTGTGTGATCCTAAACTGAGAAAAATAGAAAGCTCTCTCCTAGAATATGACCAAGTAACGGACTATTAAAATCTTACCCACTCCCTCCCTCCCCCACCCACATCAAAACCCATCAAGGCAAAATAAAAACAACCTACTCTCCTTATTGCACCCAGACATCAATTAAATGAAGAAATACACACATGGCGGGTGGGGGGGGGGCGGGGGGAAGGGGGGACAGAGTCAGGTAGCAGCACTGTTAGCTCGCCACCAAAGCCACCAGATGGGGCCCTGAGAAGCTCATAGTGTGGAGGACCGGCCGGGCTGGCGGGGGAGCAGGGATGACCACTCCCCCCCCCCCCCCCCGGCTCTCCCGCCAGGGTCGGTGAAACTGAAGCTTGGCTTACAACCTCCACCTGCCAGGAGCAGGAAGGGGGTCCTGGAGCAGTACGAGCCGTGGGTTTTCATTCCATGAACCCATGGAAAGCACCCGCGCCCTGCGTCCCTGTGTGCTGTGTGTGTGTGTGTGTGTGTGTGTGTGTGTGTGTGTGTGGTGCATGGTGAGCGATGGCGAGACTCCAGCCAGCCCCGTCTGGGAGCAGCAAGGCGGGATGCGGTGGCAGGAGCCCTCGAAGATGGTGTGAGGTGCGCTCACGGTGGAGAGCCAAGGAGACCCGAGGCGCGGCTCCCCTCCCAAGGCGCAGCAGGTGGTGGAGGGCAGGCAGGCAGGCAGGCAGTCCCTGAGCGGCCTCCCCTTCCTGGAAGATACCTGGGCCACAGGGCCGCTGAGCCACCCGCCCTGCCCTGCCACCGAGCTTTCCCTTGCCTGTTGCCAGCAGGCCTGAGCTCTGGCCTCATTCACGAGCCAGGAGGCCTGCTTTGCTAGGAACCCCAGACTGGGAGCAAGGAGTAGAGGGAAGGGCGAAAGGTCCGCCCTATGGCTCTGAACTGTCCCATTGTCACTGAGCTGCTGGCTTCGTGGCACAGAGTAAGAGAAAATCAGGGCAACTTAACAGTTGACCAAGTTTACGTGGCAGGAAACAAAAGATTCTACAACTTGGCAGGCTTCCAGACCCCCCCTGGCTGAAACTGTCCACACGTGGCACGTGGACAGAAGAGCTATGCAGTCAGCACGAGTGCCCAAAGGCATGGGCAGGGCAGGGGCAGCTCTGAGGGTCTGGGTGACTGCGGTGTTCCGTTGCTTGGCGACCAGGGTATTCACTCACTCACACATCCAGCAGGACTTTCCTCCCCTGTGTCTAGAGGGAGCTTTAAGCCAAACGGATCGCAGGTACAGAGGCCTGCTGGGGACAAACTAATCCCACCGTGACGATGGCACGGGGAGATTGCGCATTCGCGGAGCCCTGTCCCCACACCACCTGTCCGCAGGAACCACGGCCGCTATAAACTCCCGAGCCTCGTGACCCCCAGAGGCCAATGGCACAACCAAGCAAGCTCTTCTTCCAAGAAGGAGGGAAATTAAAACTGGGACTGGCAAAGGTCCTCCACGGAAGCAAATGCTGGGACAACTCTTAACACTGGAATTATCTGGCAAGGATTTTAACGTAGATATTAGAACAGAGTAATTCAACACACAGTTACCAAAGTCTCTTGGGATGAGTGAAAAATACACCATCTCTGCACAAAGGTGCAGAAAGCCTTTAGTATTAAGAAAAATTGTAGGGCGAATAGAATATAGTAAGGGGAACTCAGAATTCGTGGAAAGGGCATTGTAGCAGGGTGGCGATGACAGGGTAGAATCGGTGAACCCGAGAGGAGATCTGCAGATGTCACGGGGTGGGCACGATCGGGAGAAGGTAGCCTGGAAAAACAGCACCTCGGGGTTGCAAGAACCCCGGTATAATCAAAAAGGAGATGCGGGGGTGTGATCTCAGTGCCTTAGAGGAGGGGGAGGTTAGGACTGGAAAGATCTGTTTTGTAAGCAAAAGCTTCACACTTGCCATATTTGACAAAAGACACAAACCTACAGATTCTGCAACTTCGAGACACCAATAGGATAAACACAGACGCATGCCAAAGTACATCATAATTAAGCTAAAACAAAGAAAAACAATGCTGAAAGCAGCCAGGGAGAAATGATTCATTCACAAGAAGAGACGGATTCAGTCATAGAATAGATTTCTTTCATGAAAGCAAGGACCAGAAGGAAGTAACACTAAGTGCTAATATTAAAGTACTAATATTGAAGTGCTAATACTGTCAGCTGTGCATTCTACCACTAGGGAATAAATAGGAAATGCAGTCATTCTCAGACAAAGACAAACTAAGAGGATATCTTAAAGGGTGACTTATGGATTGCTCTTTAAACAGAAAAGAAGAAGGGAAAATAGTTTGGAGCTTCTGAAAGAGCAAGAATCTCAGCATCATTTGATGCGATGTTCAGTGTATCTAGAGCAATGTCTTATCTCTTTTATTTTAAAAGTTGAAACAGTAGAGTGTGCTGTGAAAGTCACTTTAAACTTTTTGTTGTAAAGGTGATGAACAGAGGGGATACAGTTACATCAGTCAGGAAATGAATGCGCTTCCTCTGGTACAGTGCCCCTGACTCCATTCTTCTCCCCCAGTTTTTCCCTCCCGACTTCCCTTCCCCCAAAGTTGTAAAGTTCATCTCCAATTCTGTGCTTCCCTTTCCCCTCCCCAAACCAGATAAAATGATCTACAAGACAAAAAGCTTTTCAGAAATCAAATAGGGCGACAAAAAGGGATAAAGGGAAAAAACGAAGACTGCAAACAGTACAATCTAAAACCTCTTCCTTGCATTGCTTGGAGTTGGTTCCAGTAAGTATCATTTCATAGGCTGCATGGTTCCCCTCATTTGTAATGCTAACTCGAATGTGCCTATAACTCTACAAGTAAGCCCAGTGGATAGTAAAAGACAAATGATCACACCTGGACATGATTAATTAAACAGCAGTCTAAACATTCACACAGTGAGAACTAAGGAGGAGATTCGCAGGCGAGGACTGCCAACGCTCAATGGGTACGTGCATAAAATCAGATAAAATGATGCTTACTGAAATAAAAGTCACTTTTTATGCTCAAAGTGTTGAAATATTACTGTCAGTAACTCGTGATGAAGTATTCCATCACAACTAAAAAGAAGCACTGAGAAGACTATACAAAGTGCTTGTTTTCAAAGATGCTCTAAATAAATCAAGGTAGAATTCCGTTGAGTATATAGCTGGCCTACAGAGAGCAGAAGAAAAGGACGAACAGAAATTATTGTTATTGAACCCTCAAATCCTACCTATATCAATTATGTTGTAATTACTTAGTGGAAACATATCAAATAAGAAAGCCATTAGAGCCAGGCGCTGGTTGCTCGTGCCTGTAATCATAGCTACTCAGGAGGCTGAAATCTGAGGATTGCAGTTCAAAGCCAGCCCAGGCAGGAAAGTCCTTGAGACTCTTATATCCAATTAACCACCAGAAAACCGTGGCTCAAGTGCTAGAGCGCCCAGGCCCAGAGTTCATGCCCCATGAGCGACAAGGAAGGAGGGAAGGAAGGAAGGAGGGAAGGAAGGAAGGAGGGAAGGAAGGAAGGAAGGAAGGAAGGAAGGAAGGAAGGAAGGAAGGAAGGAAGGAAGGAAGGAAGGAAGGAAGGAAGGAAGGCTATTAGAACAGTATAAAGAAAATAAACTAGAAGCAAGAGAAAACATGGAAAATGGATGAATGGTAAGATATGGTGTATTAACTAAAGTGAAAGGAAGCCATTGAGGTTAAATGAGCCCACATTGAGGAGCAATTAGAGTCTTTTGTATTAAACTGTGTATTCTAAAATTTTTCCTAGAGGTGATATAAGTAAAATGAGGGAGGAAGAGAGAGAGAAAGAGAGAAAGAGAGAGAGATATTTATAAGCCTTGTATTTAAAGGTAACAGTAGGATGGATAGGAGTTTCCAAGAATAATATATAAAAAGATCAACTAGGTGGCTATAGTAATCCTTATTAATTAAAAGATATGAAACAAACATACTGCTTTAAGAAGAGGAGAGCATATAAAGGAGAATGATGGGTGGGTGGGTTGATGAATTATATTGTATCCATGTATAGGAATGTCCCAATGAATCTTCCCTTGTACAACAAATGCATGCTTAAAATATCCTTTAAACATTCAAAACCGTAAGGCCTGGAATAGCGGGTGGCCGGGTTGGGGCACAGCGGTGGGATTCATGAGGAGTGAGATCTACCCAAAGACCACACAGAGGAGAGACAGGCCACAGCTCATCTGGGGTCAATTCCAAACGTGAGACAATCCCCTCCCACAGGGGCTTCCATGAGAATGATAGCAATCACAGATACTTGTAACCCGAGGTGAATGCATTCACTCTTATTTGGTCTTTTAAATTGTAAATAGAAGCAGCCATGTGCCTTCTTATTTTTCAACTGTGTTATCCAACACTTTCATTAACGCTTGAATCTGAAACGTTCCCCTATACGTCTGTGTGTTCAAAGCTTGGCCGGGAGGGGACCAGACCTTTGCATAAGCGATCCGCTCCTGCAGGCTTTGCGTTCGTGGATGGATTGATCCACATGGAATCATGACTGGGTGGCACTATGAACACCTCGTGGAGAGCAGAGATGGACTCCACCCGGAAGAGGCGGGTCACTTGAGCTGGCCTTCGTGGGTGTCTTGTCCCAGGCCCCTGGGTGTCTTGCTGCTTCCTGGCTGTCCTGACAAGTATGGCTTTACCCAGCCCACTTTCCTCCCACCTCACATCCTTCCTCCCCTAGGGCCTGAACCAACAGGACCAGCCAGCCTCACACTCGAATCGGTGAAACCATGAGCCACAATCGAATCTTTTCTCCCTGAGGTTGTTTTATTCCACCACCCCCCTCCGCCCAGGTATTTGTCACAGCAACATAAAGTCGGCCTAACCAAAGCCACTATGATATTATAAACAATTATCCATTACAAAGTATTTGGGCTTATGCATGCATGTGTGCACATGCACTCGAAATACAAGCATACAGCAAACACTATTTTACCTCCATAATTGCATTATGCTTAGAAGTTGTTTATTTTCATGCTAATATATTACTTTCTATGTTATGGCATTGAAGTCTGCTGCATTGAAAATAGTGTTTGGAAACCACTAGCAGGCACACAAAGCACTCAGGTCTTTTCATTCATAATTTGCATAATCCTGCTGAACACCTTGCAGTTTTGCTTTGCGTCCACATCAGCATGAGCAATTGAAAACAGCCCGTCAAGTGCAGGCACGCTACTTCACTTCCACTCGCAGAAAAATGGCTTCAGCCCCTGGGAGCTTTGACACATTTATAAAATGACAGGAAAAATCAAAAATCCTGAATGCAACCCAGCCCCTATTGTATTTGGGTGTATTTCCCTCCACAAACGATTATTTGCCAACTTCAACACAATGAACAGAATGCGGAGAAATATTGAGCAAGTATTGACTGTACCGAGCTCTCCCTGTGCATGCAAAGGATGAGTGGTTTCCTTCTTTTTTAATAAAGGAATTCAAGCTGAAGGCCAGCTTGTAATCCTAGCTACTCAGAAGGCTGAGACCTAAGGAGCACAGTTCAAAGTCAGCCTGGGCAGGAACGTCCATTAGACTGTTATCTCCAATAAACTAGTAAGAAAAAGATGCAAGTGGTAGAGTGCTAGCCTTGCGCACAAAGAGGCCCAAAGACAGCACAAAGGCCCAGAGTTCAAGATGCAGGATGGGCAAAAACAAAACAAAACAAAAAAATCAACAGTGAAATTTTAATATTTATAATTATTTCTCCTTTCTATCATTTATCTGGCACTACTGCTATCTTTTATAGGGCATTAGTTCCTAGGTACATACATACAAACATACATCTATACATACAGAAATATACCAGTGGGCATAGATATATTTGTACATCTACATACACACATATATACATAATAAAAGAAATAAAAATTTCTCCGTGAAATTGATGAAAAAAAAAACAAAACTCTGGGCTAAATAATAATAAAACTGGTTTTCTGAATGAATTTTTAAATAAGCCACATATGCATTTGTATATGTGATATTTTCCCTAAATACATATTTCTATTGACTATTGAATAAGCATCTTTAGCATAACATGGAAACAAATCACACACATTGACTCTTCTCTGATTCTTGGTGCTCCCTTGACAAAAATCATTTCCCAGGTACTCAGACCAAAATATTTAGTTTGCTTTTCCCTTGGTTCTCTTTGAGGTCAGTCACCCAATCCTGTCATTTCATACATCTGTGATATAACTGCTTGTTCCCTTCTACTTCCTTCAAGTTTATTGTCCCAAGGTACCATCATTCTTTCCTGCATCAAAATGACTTCTCCACAGCCATCCTGCTTTTAGTCTTGATTAAATGCACAGAAGGAGTCCTTTGAAAATGTAAGTCCCCTCAGTCCCTTCATCCCCCTGGAAATCCTGCACTGGCTTCCTTCTGTGTGTGCAATACATTTCAAAATCCTTACAATGGACTTCAAAGACCAATGGTGTTACCTCCTCCATTGAATTTCCTTCCACACATTCGCCAACTCTCTCCCTTCCCCTTTCCAAACATGCGAAGTGCTCTCTTGCACTTCCTGTAATTAATACCTGCCTAGCACAGACGCTCCCTGTCCTTGTCCTAGTCCTTTTTTTTCATACCAGCCTTCCATCTACTCTGTCAAGAACTGCATGTGGCCCTGCCCTCTTTCCCTGCGTTATCTTTTCTTTTGGAAATCACCATAATCTTACCTAATTTCTTATATTTTGTTCATCCACTATCTGATTATTACAATGTCTTCCCAGCCAGAGTGAGCAGGGATTTATTTTTAATAATTACATAGTTGCAGTATAGAAAAATATGTGGCAGGCACTCAGTAGATATCCTCAAAGGTTGCTAAAAAAATGAATTAACCTAAATTAACATAGAATATAGAATTGTCTGGAAACATGTTTACAAATCTGTAAATTCTTATAAAGTTACTGTTGCAAAAATACTATAAGATTCACAAAACATATATGTTCTGTGAATCAGAATAAGGGTGGATGCCTTGCATGGAAATCAATGTACTACTTTATTTATTGTAACCGCAGTCTCAGCCTGGCTTTGTCTGTCATATATTTTCATTTTCATTCTCTTTTTCTTTTTTAAAATGACTTTATTTAGGACTGGGATGAGTCCTTTCTTCTTAGGAAATACTTTGGGTCATGATGTTATTTTTAGCTGGAGTAAAGTTGCCTGGAAATAAGGCCTTGGGATGGTTCTATTCTGCCTTGGCTTATGCACACGGTCATAGTCAGGATTCAGGGTTAGAGCTCGGGGAGCACATGGAACCGAGATACAAGAGAGGGAGGAAAAGAAGTAGGAGTTGAGCAAGAGGACAAGCTAAGTTTTTAATCTTTAATTTATAGAATTCCCCTGTGAGTTTGTATTGTACTGTCTTTTTCCATGTTAGCCTTGCACCACCTGGCATAAACACCTCTTGTTACACTAGCATGCTTCCAAGTGTCAGGATCTTCTTCTACCTAAGCTTGCTGATATAATGATGAGGGTCATGATCGAGGTTGGCTCACAGCTGTAAACCTAACCACTCAGGAGGCTAAGATGTGGGGATCGCCGCTAGAGGTCAGCTGGGGCAGAAAAATTAGCTGGGATCCATCTCCAAAATAACCAGTCATACAACAAGACTGTGCGGCTCAGGGCTATGGCGCCAGCCTAGCAAGATAAGTTCTTCAGTGCGTTATATATGTTTTATAGATGTTAGATAGATAGATAGATAGATAGATAGATAGATAGATAGATAGATAGATAGATAGATGATAGATAACAGACAGACAGACAGACGAAAGGTTACACACACATATGTTATGTGTTGCACGATCCTGCTTCAGAATATCCCACCATCCTCAATTAAAATTTAAGCATTAATAACACAGGACTTGAGATTTAAAAAAATTAGAGAAAACTTATTTTTAAAGTTTTTCTCTCCATAGGTACGAGCGTGAGTCAAAGAATATCTTCCACCCTGTGTTTCATCCACGGATGGAATTTGACAATGACTTGGATGGTTCAACCAGTAAATGGATTAAATTAAGATCTATATGCATACAAGACACACATCGCATAGCATTTAATATGATGTATATCATTAGGTAAACACTGACATCTTAAATATTCCCTAATGCATACTGTTAGGACAGTATCTAGCGTGTGGTAAGAAATCAATGTTAATAGTTCTTATTGTATTAATGTCATTAACAAAACTAAAGAAGATATCCCTTAACCCAGTGCTAAGCATGTATTGATCCTTGCCAACAAACATCTGTGGGTTCCTCTGAAGGGCTGGCAGTAGAATTCTACAGATAAACGAGCTTGCCCTGGGTCCACAAGTCATTTAATATCTGCCTGGAATTTCCTGGTTTTCTGAAAGACCCGGAGTGCAGAGGAACACGAAAAACACTTCCTGGCAGTTAGCCCTGAAGTATGGAGACCATGTTGATAATAACTAACAATTGCAATTAGAGGGATTTCCTCACAGTGCCTCGGGTGCCGTCAGCCTGCTTTCACGACAAGAGTCTTCAGCCGTTTTCCATCTGCACCTCATTAGAAACTCGGAGCTTACACATCCGATGGAGACATTTGAAAAAAGAAGCCTTGTGAAAAGGACTCATCTGCTTCCCTCCCAGCCTTTCCTATCTCCACGTATCTGTTGGAAAGATACCGGAGAATGCCCAAGTGCACTTTGGGAGTCTGCGACTGTCCACAGAACTCCTTTTCCCCAGTCCATGTGGGAGCACAAAGCTCGGGAGGTGTTTGCTAGGCTGTCACTTCACACGTCATTGTACCGCAGTCTGGCGGGAAAAGGGGGGGGGGGGGGTGCTGTAAAGTTTATTTGAACATGAGCGTAAGGCCAGCAAAGACGATGCCAACAGCATCCTGAATACTGGCAGGTTAGCACAGTCCCCAGCCTGGGCGCCTGGCGGAGAGGCCGCCTTGTGCGCGTGAGCTCCTGTCCACCTGCTTCTTGGGCGAAAAGGGGAGAGCACACACTTCTTGGGGCAAGAAAGTGAGGAGCAGACCTGGAAATGGGTGGTCCACTGGCGGGGACTGCCTTGTATGCCTGTCTTCAGTGAGTCTCATGCCAAATCAGCTGCTCTGGCACCTGGCTGGCCCACCCCCTGCTGTGGTCTCCTCCAGGGTCTTCAGAGAGAAGACCGTGCCTTGTCTTCCAGGCTTGTTATCTCTGACTCCCAGGGCCTGTCTTTCCCTGTTCGCCTAGTTTTTCTCAGACTCTCGTTCATGACTACTCTAGCCCAATGCAATCACTTCCTTCTTGGACAAGGTGGTGCTGAAGACATCCAAATCTATAGCCATGGCACCTTCTCTTACCTTGATTGAAAATGTTGAGAAATGGGGAAATAAAACATAACTGGCTTGTTAGTTGTCTACATTCAATGATAGATATTTTTCCATTTCTAGCTTTAGAACCCCGGGGTTTCGACACAGCCATGCTAACCCCTGGACATCTTCCTGAGCAGGTCTTCAGCCTCAGTGCTCCCTGCCTGTCCGGGTCCTTTACCCCCAGAGCTCTCCTGGCCAGTGGGAGAGGCGGGGAAGCACGCCCTGACCAAGGCGGACCAAGAAAAGGTGAAGGGTCGACAGACCGCCCGCACCCAGCCCCCCTTTTGCTGGAGGACAATCAGACAGCCCAGGAGATGGTCACACACAATCTCGCTTTATTTGGGAGGAGCTTCGGCCTTTAAAGCAGCAGGAAGGGGAGGGGTGTAAGTGCACCTAGCTAGAGACTGAGGGGAGGCCTGAGTTGTCCGTCAAGGGTGGAGGGCCGAAGGACCAATCCTAAGAGGCGGCCTAATTCTATGTCACAGCCCACAGGACCGCCTCCGGGTTCACCACCAGGCGCCATCTTGGCCACACTTGGTCCCAAGGCTGGGAGGCGGGGCCAGCTAGAACCACCTTTCCGGTTCTGCGTAATAGCCACACTTGACCCCGGGGCTGGAAGGCAGGCGGAGTCAGCCGGGCATACCCCACATCTCCCCCTCTTTGTTTTTATTACCTGGTGGATTCCACCCTTGAGAGTGTGCCTCTCTTAGGTAGCCCCCCCTGGAGATCTTATCGTCACTGGCTACCACTCTAGCTCTTCAGGCAACCTACCTGCCGGGCTTGCCAGCCCAGTAGAAGAACTCAGGGCTGGGGGGGGGGGGGAGGAGGAATTGACACTCAAGAGGAGGCCCTGTTATTTTTCCCTCACGCCTGTACACCCTGGTAGGCTGCACATTCTGGTAGGGGCCATGGCCAACCTCATAGGGTTCCCAATCGGCTAAAAGTAGCATATTGCTGTCAGACCACCATTAACTGGACAGCTCTGGCTCATTGCTTAAGAAATAGGGGAAACCTATCAACTACGCGAGGGTCAAGTGTAAACACAGAGGGAAATGTAAACACAAGGCAAATGTAAACACGAGGATCATGGGGGGTCTCTCCCACAAGGGGGAGAAGGTGAGGGAGCCACCCATTTAGCTCAGTCTAGGGAAAATTGGAGTTCAGTCCATTTTGGTGCCACTCAGGATAACGCAGGCAGAGTCCCCCTTCTCTGGCGGGGAGGTAGAAGCAGGCAGAGTCCCCCTTCTCTGGCGGTGAGGTAGAAGCAGGTCCAGGCCCCTGCAATTCTGGAGGTCCACGGCAGCCAAGGTGCTAGCAACTTAATGCATGTAGTTAGTAAACAGTTTATTGTAAACATGAAGCAAGGTGCCAAAACCCTCAATGCCTATTCTCCCCCAACGGGAACCCCTAAGCTCAGCAACAGGGGAAGGCAAAAGGGAAACAACAGTGCAAACTCCATTCCAGTTCTTTGGCAAAGCTGTAGGCGGTATCGCCACAGCAAAACATTGCACCATTGAGGCAGACGTCGAGGTAGAGTCCAACAAGGCAAGTAGGGCCGTGAAACTGGAAGGAAGGGAGGCTGGCTGCCTCCATTGTTGTCCACAATTGCTGATACGTGTAGGCAGGTTTCCTGTATTTCCAGGAAGGAACAGGAAGAAATCCAGCACGGTCTTTTTCATTCCTAGAGAGAACAAACAAGGAAGCATACCTCAAGAGAGAGAGTGCTCTTGGGTAGTTATTCTGGTGAACAGTATTTTAGGTCTCTAGCAGGTATCCAAATTGGGCTTGGTTCCCCAATCAGAAAAACACATCCAAAGCCCCTTCCCACGCTAATAAGCAGGTCAGGACCTCGCCATGATCCAGTAAGGGGGTCCTTCCATCGGACTTCCAGCTTTAAATAAGGTGTCTGATTTGACCAATGCCTCTGAAAAGCCATCAGAGGTTGGTCTTTGGAGAAATTTAAAATATTTAATGTAAGCATGGCCGTCCTTAACTGGTCATGGGGGCTGCTTCCCCTTTTTTGTTTCAATAATTGGTCCTTTAGGGTTTTATTATGCCTCTCGATTATGGCTTGACCCCTTGGATTGTACGGTATTCCAGTGGTGTGTTTAATATTCCATATTTGAAAAAATGTTTGTAATGGTTTGCTTATAAAGCAAGGCCCATTGTCTGTCTTTACCTGTAGGGGTAGCCCCAGGATGGCAAAACATTGTAAGTAATGGCTTTCAGCATGCCAGGCCCTTTCATCTGAATGGGCAGTTGCCCGACAGGCATGTGAGTGGGTGTTCATGGACATAAATATATTTTTTAATTTTCCAAAGGGAGCATAGTGGGTTATATCAGTTTGCCAGATAACATTAGGCTTAAGGCCTCTGGGGTTAACTCCAGGAGATTGCACAGGTGGGACCTGCAGAAATGGCATACATGATTTGCATGTCCTTATGGTCTTTTTTAAGTCCTTTATAGGAACCAAGGGGAATTTTTGATGTAATCCTCTCCAATTTAAATGTGTAAGCTCATGAAGTCCTTGAGCCATTTGAAAATTTTGAGGCTGTGCAGTGGCTGTGGCTACAATAGTCCCATTAGTGGCCAGGTGATCGGACATTTGGTTACCTCGTGCCAGATTCCCAGGCAGTTCCTGGTGTCCTCGGAGATGCTGTAAACAAATAGGCTCGGCCCGTTCCTTTAGTAAAGACCGGACTTAGATCATTTAGTGAGTAATTGGATTTTTATCTAATTTAATGTATGCGGACACTAGGGTTGGTAATAAATTAACTACATACAGACTATCAGAAAACTGGTTCATCGGCTACTGAACATGAGTTAGTTCCAGGGCAACTGCATACAAGTCCTTAAACTGTGCAGATCCTGTAACTGGCTCAAAGTAGTGGGTGCTTTCTTTCCCATTGGCAGGGGAGGAGGTGGAGTATATCACTGCGGCAGATACCTCTTTTCCTCCATCAGTAAAAACGTTTACAGATTTAATAAGAAGTTTGGTAGAGAAAAGTATGGGGGGAGTCCACTGTAACCTCGAAAATGAGGTTACCCATCTTGAAGTGCCATAATGGCAGTCGAACTTCCCCATGAAACCCTCTAAGGCACTAGACACCCGGTTATGGTTTTTTTTTTTTTTTTAACCTACTCAAAATCTGACAGCCGGTAGGGAATAATTAGCACATCAGGATCCCGCCCATAATGTCTCAGGGAAGTATCCCTGCCCTTAATTACCAGGTCATCTAGCTGGTCTAGCTGGGAATAAACCCTGGGAGTCCCTCCTACTGATGCATGTAGCCATTGGAGAGGCTCGCCCGCCTGGGTAATGGCAGCTGAGGAAAGCTCTGACCTGGGAAGGATCCAAAGACAAAGGGGGCATTTGGGCCTATAACGAGCCAATTGTGCCATATTCAAGGCCGTCTGAATTTTTTGAAATATTACTTGATGTGATGGAGTTATTATAATAACATCAGTGGGGGCTTTATCCTTTAGAGAGTCAAAAAGCGGAAGCAGATCCTCTGTAGGCAGGTGAAGCCAAGGCCTTAGCCAGTTAATTTCACCTAACAGTTTTGTAGCTCCACCAAAGTACAAGTGCCATCAAATCAAATCATATCATATTATTTAACCTTACCGGCAGGTGTTAGAGAGCACAAATGAATAACAATCAAAAGGTCAAAGGGTCAGGACAATGTTCAGCTTCTTCCATCCCAAATGAGCAGGCCTCGTTAGTCACGTGTGATGGAGGCAGGCAGGAGAGATGGGTTGGGCTCCTCCTGCTGGGTGGCCTGCAAATTTCTATACAGACTGGTTAAAGATATTAGTTTGGGAGCAGACTGTGGAGGCAGCTTCCTGTAGCCACGGAACGCCACAGTCCACGCAGCTAACACACATGTCGACCTGGATCCTATAGAGCAAAATATTAATCCTCGGTCAGAAAAGTCGAGGTTAGTTGCCACGTTTGCACACTCGTTCCAAAATGACTCTGGTCCCTCGATCCTATAGAGTTTATGAGAGCACAGGAGAGAAAAATGGAGAAGTAAAATCTTAGTCTATACCAAAGAATTGTCAGGATCAGATGTACATTTGACTTTTAGCATAGATAGACATAAAAAATAACACACTGATTTTATCATTATACTTATACCACATGAAGCATATTTGAACCTTTTGGAGTTTTTCTTAGACACATTTGCTTGTACCCAAACATAATCAGTTTGGGTTTAAAACCTGGTTTCTTTGTTTTTGTTGTTGCTGTTGTTGTTGTTTGTGAATTGGCCATGTAAGTTTTCTGGAATTCCAGTGGCAAAATGATATTATTCTGCCCATATTTTAGAACCATGTGGTCAGTTAGAAAACAAAAACATTTCTTAGGAAACAAAAAATTTTTACAGATTATCTGGCAAATGAAGAAGCCACATTTTGAGAAACCAGTTCAGCTCCAATGGCGAGCTGAAGTGGGATGCTATGACCAGAGAAGGTCCAGGAGATGGAAGACAGGACACGAACAGAACACAGATATAATGGCGGCTGGGATGGCCAGAGCCTCAACAGGCTCAGAGCAAGACACCTTTGCCCTCCAGCATTTGAATTGCAAGGCATGTTTGAATTGCAAGATACATTGAATTGTAAGGCCACACTTGCAGACTTTAGAGTGGGAGGCAGGGTCACCGGGAGCTGGAGTCTCCACATCCCTGCTCAGCCTCCAGGAATTCGGCACGCCCATTACCTGGGGCGTGGGTGGGAGGGGCTTGCTAAAACCCATTCTATTATCCACCACGAGGTCAATGCTAGAGAAAACTTAGGATTTAGCCAACAACAAGCAGAATTCAACCGAACCTCCAAATTTGGCAAACATCATGGAATGGCAGGGACGGTAGGAACAGTGGCCTCTAGGATTGGGGGTGAGACCTCGTAAGAGGAACGGGAATCTTCTGCCTTGAAGCCTCAGAAGGAGGCACTCACTGATAGTTGCTAAGGTTACCTGACAGGCCATAATCTGTGGTGATAAAGGCTAGGAAGTACGGCCTTAGCTAAACTTCTCCAATCTTGGGTGGTGCACTGTTGGTAAGCCAGGCCATGGAGGAGGGTCTCTGCCCAGGGAGAATTAGGTCCATCCTCAGAAACTGCCTTTCTAAGTTCGTTAAGATCCTGGGCTTCCCAGGGGTACCACCAGGCTGGCCTAATGCGTGCCGGGTTAACATTTATTGGGAAGCCCATGCATAGTAAGCGTGAACCGCGGCTATGAATGGACGGCTCAGCAAGCTTTCTCAGGTCCGCACAAGATGGAGGGGAGCCTCCGGTGGCGGTGGGGTGACGAGATGGTGGAGGCCACCCACCACCTCGCTCGTCCGCCACGTGTCCCGGGGCCAAGGTGCTTGGCTCAGGACCCAGGGGATCAGGCCAAGGCTCGTCTATGGGCTCATTGGAGTAAGGCATTGAGCCCCTCTCCTCCTGGGCAGTGGGAGGGCTGTCTCCCTCCCATCTAAGACGTTCCTCTGCAGATCCTTCCCAGGCCCAGATGCTCCTCATTAGGGGGCCTGGGGAAAAGCAAGCCTTAAGGGCTGAGAGGATTGGGAAGACTCCGAGAGGAAGCTCCTCTCCCAAGTCGAAGTCCCTCCTCTTTACCTCCTGCTCTACCAGGTCCCAGGTAACCCAGCTAAAGAGATTAGCGTCCACCAGCCAAGGCACGGCACGCATCAAGGCCTCCTGGATCTTTTCGGCCTGGGAGTCTGAGATGTCTAGTCCTATGGTTTATGTGAAACTCAGCACCCGAAGTGCCTGGTCACCATGTTGACTTTGAGATTGCCCCATCCTTTCCAGGGATACCCTTACCTCTCAGAATTCACTTGACTTGGCTTCTAAACCTACGCTTCCTCGTGCCCCACGTTGTGCGCCAGCTGTCGGGGTCCTTCGCCCCCAGCACTCTCCTGGCCAGCGGGAGAGGCGAGGAAGCACGCCCCGTCCAAGGTGGTCCAAGAAAAGGTGAAGGGTCAACGAACCGTCCGCACCCAGCCCCCCTTTTGCCGGAGGACAATCAGACAGCCCAGAGATGGTCTCGCACAGTCTCGCTTTATTTGGGAGGAGCTTCAGCCTTTAAAGCAGCAGGAAGGGGAGGGGTGTAAGCGCACCTAGCTAGGGACTGAGGGGAGGCCTGAGCTGTCTGTCAAGGGTGGAGGGCCGAGGGACCAATCCTAAGAAGCGGCCTGATTCTACATCACAGCCCACAGGACCACCTCTGGGTTCACTACCAGGTGCCATCTTGGCCACACGTGACCCCAGGGGCTGGAAGGCGGGGCCAGCCAGGCATGCCCCACACCTGCCTGTGTTCCTCAAATCACCAACGAGTTCTCTTTCCTTCCATTGTGCCTGTCAGAGTGAAACACCACTTTGTAGGTCAAATACAAGTGTAGGACGTTATCTGAGTGAGGATTAACTCCATCTGCGGCCAGTGGCTTCTTCTCCTCCCTCCCACCACCAGCCCCTGGGAGACTCAGCATTATCTGGAGCCCACAGTCGGGGGAATCATTTCTGAATAGAGGCCAGTGATGCTTCTGCATATCCTGTCACATGCAGGGCAGTCCTTCACAGCAGAATTACCCAGCTCAAGTTTTGATCAGTGCTGAGGATAAGAAATCATGCTGTCCTGTAACCCAGGACACACCCAAGGGCCTCTGTGGCTCTCTAAGCCAAGAGATCTGCCCTGTGCATCTTTCTCACTCATGCACAGTATGTTTCCACAGATGGCACCCTGCCTCCATCTACTTATTCCTCACTGTGCCAAAGTCAGGGCCTCTGACAGTGTTTTCTGCACAGAAGAGGAGTTCTGAATGTTAGTGGACTGGAATCCATTGGGCATAATCTTCATAGCCACACCCAGCTCCCTCTCTTACCAGCATCCCCTACAGCCAGGAGTTACATGGCTCTGGAATCTACTCTGACTAGCCCATGTCCTCAAGCCGACACGCGCCTCTGGAGACAAGAGATGACAGGAACAGGGATGGGATTCTTCCAGGATGTTGCTCCGTGCATGGTGACTTGAAAAGAAAGGGGCTTTGAGGTGCAGGAAGTGGGAGGAGTCACATCTTGGACTTCCTGGGGCCACCGTGATGTTGGAGTCCCGCCCTCAGCAGAGGGCGACAAAAGGCAAAGGTATGTCTGTCCGTCTGGAAGCTCCAAGACCCTCTTTTCCAGCTCCGCCCTGATACACCTCTCTAATTCTCAGGACACAATTTCCACCGAAGTTGTGGTGGTAGTAGCAGGCTTGGATACACTGGATTCAACCGGTTTCCAAGTCGACCCCTCTGAGTTTAGGATGAACATGAAGGAGGTTCGGAGGCAGAGTCGCAGTATACAGAACAATTAAGCTGATTGGCTTTGGCAGATATCCAAACGACAGGAGAAAGAAACGGAGCAAATTCTCATCCATCCCTAATCACATTATTAAGGTAACCTGAAAAGCCATGGATCATTTTGATCCACTTCATATTTTACCTTTTAGCCCTTCAGACTCACACTATTTATCTCCCTTTTGTGGAGACAAAGTCACTGAGATGAGGCATTACCTCCGCTTTGTACTCCCTTGAAAGGCTCTTGATGGAAGTTTGGCCTTCACTGTGCACACATCGCTTCCCCCTTTTATTTTTTTTTTCCCTTTTCCTTTTCCCTGTATCTTCTGCTTTACCTGTGAAATCCCATCCAAAAGGCAAGGAATGAGGAGCAAGGCTTTCTGACAGGAAGCCCAGAGCCGTCTCTTTTACCCTGACCTAGGGCAGAAGAGGAAGGCTCTGGTTATATAGTCTCTGCTCCAGATACCCGCTCCTTGATCCCCCTAATAAAACAGAAAAAAAGATCAACAAATAATGTTACCAAAAGAGAAGGGAATGTGGAGCCAGAAGACACTAGCCTGGCATTTTGCTACTAGAACTGTGAAAATACCAAATGAACATTGCCTTTCTTCAATGGTATATGAATGCCACCTTCATTCAGGGAAAATGAATGTAGTAGAGGGCATATAAATGAGTGCATGCTGGCGTTCCTTCCACTCATCAGCCCTGTCTCTTCTTACCTACCTACTGCACAGCTGTGTTTCTCTCTGGGGATGGTTTTGTCCCTTAGGAACATTTGGTAATACCTGGAGAATTTCTGTGTCATCACTACTGGAAAAGAGGTGGCTATGTGCATTGTGGGTAAAGGCCAGGGATTGCACAGGGCAGCTTCGACAATAGTTATCCAGCCCAATTCATCTATTTTGCCAAGGCTGCTGACCACAGTTACAGCAAATGAGACCCAGCCCCACGCCCCATTGTCACTCCAACCCTTCTGTGCTTGAGCTTTTGATGCTTCTTGCCGGGCTCAGGTCACCTCCCCTGGCACGGGGGGTCAGGCTCTACTCTACTCTAATCGCCCCCTTTCTCACCCTCTCCCCTGGTCACCCGACCCCCAGGTAAGGCCAGAGTGGAGTGGGGGGCTCAGGAAAGGCCTCAGGAGCACGTGGCCGTACGAGATCGCTTATCCTCCCTCCTTACCCTTGAAGAAAGCCAGGCGTACGCGGAGTCTCGGAGACAGCTTCAAGAGCAAATCTGATTTAATAAGGGGGTGGCTAACAGTTGATATAGTAGGGGTGACGAGAAAAGGGGTGATTGACCAAGAATTGGCGATAGGCTGGCGAGCTTGTCATAAGACCCCCTCATGAGCTAACGTCACCTGGATGGCGCCACCCCATGTGCAAAGCCCGCGAGAATGGAGAGCACATGGGCTGGCGAGAAAGTTGGGGGGCTGGTCGCAAAGCCAGTTCTTTTGGTTCCGGACCCAGAGAATTGTGGCCTGCTTCCACATTTCCCCAGGGCTGAGGGAAGGGCGGCGTCTCGGGAGTGCTCTCCTCTGCCCTTCCCCCTCAAGGCCAAAGCTGAACCCCAACACTTCTAAGCCCACTTAATATTTTTCATTTAATATCCTGGCATTTGGGTTGTTGTGTTTCTTTTCAGTCATCTTCTATCTACAGTATCCAAGACATTATGAAATGTAAAGTTCATGAGGGGGGGGGAAGTTTTTCTGGTTTGTTCATTGCTGAATCTCTGTGTGCTGAGCAGAACACTGTTGAGGGAATTGATACTAAATTCAGTGCTGCTCGGGTCATTTCTTCTTCTGGGAATGGGTCCTTCTCTCCTGGGGTTCTTACAAACCCTTGCTACCCATCATTCAGTACTCTGGTACTTTGTCTCTGTGAGATGTGTGGCCATCCATACAAGGGCAACTTCCCCCCCTCATGTTCTTCCCTGTTAGTTCTGCACCCTGCTCTGTAGTTTATCTACCCCATAACCTCCCTCTCTGTATAAATTCAAGTTTCTTCACATCAGGACTCGGGCCTTATTAACATCGCCAGTACTCGTCAGAGGCATGCGTTATGACATTTTCTTTAGTAAAGAAATCCATCCCAAAGAAAATGAATGGGTGGGTGTATGGATACCGTCAGGCTTATGAATTGTTAAGTTAGGTGAAGTGTGTTTATAATTGGGCCTAGAAGCTTAATGAAGGAGCTAAAGCTACACACTCAGCTTGGGTAGTCAGAGACCAGAATTTATATTTTACAAGTTCCTAGCTGGTGATTATTACCTTCCGGCAAGTGTGAGAACAGCCATGAGAAAGGTGAAGTGCTAGTTGAGTGTCTCTCGCTGCAGTGAAGATCGCGTGGTCTTCGCAGGGCTTAGGAGAGGTAAAGGACACATCGTTCCACCTATAGACATAGATTTCTGCACTCAGGTGGGCCCAGTCAGCCTTCAGCTACACATGTTTTAGGCTACTTAGTGGAGATTCACAGGAGATTGCCTACTGGATAGAGGAGGTATTCCCAAGTGCCCAGTAATTGGGTGCCCTGAAAGCTGACTGTCTTTAAGCACGTTGAACATTTATTCAGTAGAGACCAGGAGAGCCTGATTTCCTATTAGGGCAAAATGTGCACACAACATAACGTCTTTGAACGCTTTTTCAGTGTCACAGCATCTTTTACAAAGATGATTAAATATAATGCCCACTGTTATTTCTCTGTCTGGAGTAGTTTTGCTGGCATTAGGTCAGTTTATTCTAGGATGTTGAGGCACCTTTATATATTACACATCACAATCCAAAAAGCTGCCAATGCACTTTGGGGAGGATTGTGCTAGACACTTTCAAGTGCAAATAATTCTTTAAAAGGCAGTCGACTGCCCTCTTGTGGGTAAGTGTTCAGTTGCAGAGCCGCACATGTGACTGGTTCTTTCTTGTTCAGAGTGGGAGTGCACAGTAAGAGAGTTGTTGTGGGTTTTTTCCAGAGCACTTTGTGAGGACTCAGAAGTTTGATTTCACTTTGTAGGACATAAATAGAACATTCTATAGATGGGTATTTTGTGCACAGTACGACTTTATAAATGGCTGGAGGATGAACGAAGCAGACAAGATCTTGGGTTTTCATGAAACATATACAAGTTAGTAGAAAACCAGTTGTTACAAAACGGAAAGATCTCTATGGTATCCGTGTAAGTCACGGAGTAATCACGCCGTCGGGTGGGTAGTGAGGGTCTCACCGCCCATCTAACGGCAAAGCCCAATGTTCTGCGATCTGCGACGCATCTGATGGGTGCTAGCTTGTTAGGTTGGTCAACACCGAAGCAAGAGTGGCTCTGAGGACGAACGGCACAATCTGACCAGATAAGCAGACAGCAACACATCAGCACAGCCAAATGAACACTGGCAAGGAAGATGCCTGCTGCTAAGCCAGGTGCTAGCGAAGTATTTGTAGTTTTGGTAAACAAACACTAGGCTGTTGACATCTCAGCTAAACCTCTCCTCAGCTGGAGAGTAGAACCTCTTTCCTTTTTTTCCCCTAGCTGAAGGATAGGAGGCCAGCCGCTGTGCCTCCCCGTGCCCCCCCCCACCCCCAGACACACATCTGTCTCCTCCCACACCCCCATCAGCTCAGTCTCTGGAGACACAGGCCCAAAATCAGGAGGGAGCTCTGTCACAGAACCGACATTCTTTCCACCCAGAGCTTCTCACCAACCCCCTGCCTGCACACAGGACAAATCTCCAGTCCCTGGATTATGGGAACTTTTGTTTTTCCCCTCCCCTTCTTTTTCTTTCTTTAGCTTCTTTGTAGTGCCAAGCAAGGAGACACGAACACACTCGTGCAAGAGATTAAGGTGTTATTTCTTTTTAGCATTTCGGAAGTGGAAACCAGATGACCTTCTTATCCAAAATGGATGTGAGCCGTCTCTCTCCCTGGGGTTGATGCTTCTTCGCTTCAGGAAGGCAGCCTGGTGTGGATTTCCAAGACGTCTTTGGCGGTGCGGACAAATGCCACTCTAAGCCAGTGAAACAGCCGCACGGAGGGTGCGGGGTGGGGGAGTGCAGCGTGGCATCTGGAGATGCTGACGGTACCCCATGCTTCCCGCCACCACTCCCCATTCATTAGTCAGCAGTAGCCACCCCCCCCCTCCCCCAACCCCTGATTCCACCTACAGGCTGGCCAACCCCAGCAGAAAACACTGATCGGGGGGTGGTATGAACTTGAGGGTGGCCTCTCCCACCGTCCTCGAACATAGGGCTTTTCCATCAGGACCAGCAGCGGGGCTCTGGGTTCCACAGAGCCCCAGGCCCCTCTTCTGGGGGTTCTCGTCTATGGAAGGCGATCTAACCCATCATCATCAACCGTTGGGTCAACTCAGAATTCGTTGGTTTGGGACGGGTTCCCACCTGCCCGGCTCTCGGCCGTCGCCCCTGCGCAGGCTCAGCCCGGAGCACTGGGTACTGCAACGGGAACTGAGAAAGTATGTTTAAGGGGTGATGCATTGCACTAATGTCTTTAAAAGGTAAGTTAGCAAAGTGGATTTTTTTTTTAATCTATAAATGCAACTGTTGATCCCCTTTTATAAAGATCAGAGCCTAACTTCTCCTTTCAATTACTCAGACTCGTCTCTAATTACCACCCTTGGGCCCTGTCTCCTAAGGAAGGTGAGGCAGGAAAGGACATGAGAGGGAAAATATGGCCCCAAACCCTTTGCTGTTTCACCTATCGGAAAATATGTTATAGGAGGTCTGAAGACGATCCAAAGTCAAAATGCAAACGTTAATCTTCAACCCACAAGCCCAGGGCTTAATGAGAATGAGTGGAACAACTCGTCTCCTGCTCGAAGGACTTTGAGGAGCTCTGTCATGGGGGAGTCAGGAAAAGTCACTCTGCTCTTTGGCCAGACAGAGTACGTATTGCTTGTTTGTCTTCTCGCTGTCCTTTGGTGCGTCCCCGTATTAATTTACTTTGTTATCTGTAAGTCATTGTACCAAGGGGTCTCATTTCAGCATGTCGCTCGCTGAATGGGGACAGTGCATCTTGATCGCTGTGACCCCTTTCATCGTTTTCCTGACCCCCCCCACCCCCTCCAAGTTCCTAGTTCCGTTTCACATATATCCATTAAATAAGATTACTGCATTGTTATCTTTTCTTTAAGGGACAGCGGAAAGGAAAAGCAACCTAGCTCTCCCCCATGAGGGAGAATCCACTGATCCAGGATGAAGACTATAAACATAAGTGCTGATGTATACAGAGAGAAGTAGGCGGCTGCGTGCACGCGGCGGGTCAGGCCCTCTGTTTGCCGTGGGTCAGATCATGGAGCTCTGTGTCCAGGGGTACTGAAGTACCCTTCTGAGCCTTGGTGTCTTTCACTGGCAAGATAAGGTGATTGCATTGAAGAATTTAGAGGAACCTTGCAGGCGTAAACATCCCAAGGCATTGCGTGGTAAGGTGGCCGGCGAGAGCCTTCGCCAAACTCTCCGCATTTTTGGAAACTTGAAGGATCAGACGATGGGCTTCGTGGTCTGGCCATATGTCCCTTTCCACTCCATCTGACAAATATTAGTGCCTCGAGTATTGTGTTTGACAAAAGTTAACTCATTTGACAACAAAAGCAAATAAAGAAGAGCAACACAAACATAGAAGACAGGAAATCACTCGTGGTAAGGTGCCCTGTGAATATTTCTAAGAGAGGAGGGGCCCAACTTCCTGCAGTCCAACACTAGCGTCCTGGGCTTACTTCTTGACCAGTGGTATGCCATTTGCAGGCTGTTTAATGGGTCTGTATTTCTGTATCAATAAAACAATAATTATATTTAGTCACCTTTAACTGGGCTTTGAGCTTCTGTTTTGTTAAAAAGGAAAGGTCTGGGCTGGGGATATAGCCTAGTGGCAAGAGTGCCTGCCTCGGATACACGAGGCCCTAGGTTCGATTCCCCAGCACCACATATACAGAAAACGGCCAGAAGTGGCGCTGTGGCTCAAGTGGCACAGTGCTAGCCTTGAGTGGGAAGAAGCCAGGGGCAGTACTCAGGCCCTGAGTCCAAGGCCCAGGACTGGCCAAAAAAAAAAAAGGAAAGGTCTACAAGGAAACACTGGCATGGGCTATAAGCATTACTGCTGACAAGGAGCCCCCTACAGAAGCATGAGTCAAGGCTGGAGTGTGAGGGTCTGTGGGGAGAAGCGTGCTCATCCTTTCTATCGGCCCCGGGAGATAGCTACCTCCTCATTCACACACAGGGCCGTGGGGTGTGTCTCTGGAGTGGAAGAGACCTCAGATGAGAGGGCACTAGGGAAGACAGTGAGCATGAGCAGAACTGGTTAAAGCAACCTCAGGAAGGCGCCGTGATCAAGTAGAAAGACTTCAGGCTAGACATTTAATCAGCACAACCCATTAAGCCCTGACTGTGTGTCAGATACACATTCATTCAGTCACTGTGCATTTATTTTAGTGGAATTACAACTCAGAACCTTGCATTTGCTAAGTACGTGCTCTACCACTTGAGCCACAACTCCAACCCCACTCCTCCAACTTTTACGAAGAACATAACTACACACTCTGATCCAGAAATGCAAAAATGAACAGCAGCCTGAAAACAAAGATTAAAAAAGCTCATCTTCATGGGCTGGGGATAGAGCCTAGTGGCAAGAGTGCCTGCCTCGGATACACGAGGCCCTAGGTTCGATTCCCCAGCACCACATATACAGAAAACGGCCAGAAGCGGCGCTGTGGCTCAAGTGGCAGAGTGCTAGCCTTGAGCGGGAAGAAGCCAGGGACAGTGCTCAGGCCCTGAGTCCAAGGCCCAGGACTGGCCAAAAAAAAAAAAAAAAAAAAGCTCATCTTCCTACTAATGGCATTCTCATGAGGAAAGTAGATCAATAGAGTGACACAGATAGTAAGCTGGGGGGAGAAAGAGGAAGCCAGCGTGGGGTGTGAAGTCCGCAGGGCACAGAGAAGAAGCAGCAGAATCTGAGATCACGCTTCCAAGCTGGTGAGAAGGGGATTTTGCAGTAAAGGCCAAAAGGAAGGCGAGGGTGAGTCTCGGCTTCCTGGAGGGAGAACATGGAGAAAGGAAATGTCACCCAGTGGCCTTGAGGACTTCGTCTTCTTGGTGGTAGTCATTTTTAACTAACATGAATCAGCCTCAGTGTAGTTTTATCTTGCATTTCCTGTGTGGAAATGAATAAATGTTTTACATTTTTTCACTTCATTGCCATTTGTACTTCTCTTTTGAGAGTTCTCTTTTGAGAAGTGAGAACAACAGCAGGGGAGAAGGGGAGAGAGAAAAAGAGGTGAATACCATCAACGTCCTATGGAAATAGGATGAGACTCTCCCCACCCACCCCCAAAACTGTGTTAAAGAACAGAAAGATAAGAGAGTCATTGAAGAAGTGAATTGGGCCCAAAGACCTAGGTGCACATATGGAAACGGCACAATGAAACAAACCCTTCTGTTGAGCATAAAGAGAAACAGGGTTTTGTAGGTTCTCATCATGGGAGATGCCGATCCTGAAAGACAAATCTTATCGGTAGAGGGCACCCACGCAAGTTGTTCTATGCTCGTTCTCCAGTTCAGATCTAGGTGCATGCCGCATGAGCAGCTCCGAGCAGTAGAAATACTGAGTATGTCAGCCAGGCAAGATGGCTTACTCTTAGAATCCCAGACATGCAGCAGGCAAAAAGATGAGAGATTGTGGTTTGTGTGGTCAACTCAGGCAAAAGCTGATGCCCTGAGTTCAAACTCAAGCATTGCCAATTAAATGAACACACACACACACACACACACACACACACACACACACACACACACATATCCAGTAACTGAGTAAGAATGGAAGACCTGGTCCTTCAGTACAAGGAATGGCACATCTTTGACCCTAGATTGTTTTGAGGTCCAGTTACGAGATTCCTACTTTCCCAATGGCCACCTTGGGAAGAAAATCCCAGGCCCTTCCCATATTACATATCCCAGAAATAACAGTCACGTTACCTATGTCCTCTTACCAAAGGCAAAATAAATCCTTCAGCTTTGCTATCCTTTTTGGATCTTAAATGTATTCCAAAAGCCATCTGACGAAGACTTAGTCATGAGCCTATTGCATGACCGGAAGATGATAAAAACCTTTAGGAGGCGTGGCCCTAATGGCAGAAAGTCAAGTCACTGGGAACAGTTCCTTGGAAGCATCTTCTTGAAGGGTTGAAGGGAACATGGGGACCCCGGTCTCTCCTCTTTCACTCCCCACCCTCTTCTTGGACACCAATGGGCGAGCATCTTTGCTGTACTGCATGTTCCAACCATGAGGCTTAGCATAAACCCAAAGTGACACTGAGACCTGTGGAACCACCCGCAAAAAGAAACTTTTCCTTTTGGTAAATGGTTTATTTCAAGTATTTTGTCAGAGCAATGTCACGAGGGCCGACATGAGCCCTCATTGCCCAAAAGAATAGCTGCGGAAATTCCGTAGACACAGGGTTCCGGCAAAAGAAAAGTGAAATGGTCTTTTTCTCTTTTATTGTTTGTTCTTTTATCATTTACACACATCACAAGTTACACAAAATGCCAACCAGGAAGCAAATGTAGAAAAATAGTAGAATTATATTGGCACTAATGACTTTTTTTTGTGACTACAGGGGTTGTTTCACAGACAGTTTTCAAAGGTGTGCAGGACATTGTGATTATTGTGTACAAATATTTTTTGGAATAATATTTTTCAGAATAAATATGCGTTAGGATTCACAGTGGCATCAAGCTATTCCGGTTCTTTCTCTATGGAATGGTAACAAAAGACCCACCTCTCTTCACCCTCAGTAATGTTGGATGACATATTTAAAAACAAATGTAAAATAATAAATTCCCCAGCTTTTCCCCATGGTCTCAATAAATGGGAGCCATGTGTGGTTCCCTTGGCCAAATCGAAGCACAGTAAGTCTGGAAGACACCATTGGGGTGTCTTTTTGTTATTTGATCGATGTTATTTCATCTGCTATTAAAAGAAGCAGAAAGCTTCATAGCAGAATACCCAGAGCTTTTGCACGGCAGACAGGGCGTGGTGCTTAGAGGAAGTGCTTCTGGGTAGATGGATGGTACAGCTACCATCCGTCTCCTCTGAGCAATTGACTTTGACAATACGCTGTGGGAATGATGGCCGGAGAGAGTCCGGGAATCCTGAGTGGCATGCTAGACGTTTCTAGAGCATTTCACACTGGTTTTCTGTGTGCAGACCCAGATCCAGACCCAATTCTGGGCACCCAAAGCCCAGAACTGGCACTGTGGTTTGGTTTTAGAGGCACTAGATGATAGTATTCACAATGTTTCCCCACCTGCTCTCCTATTTCCTTTTGCCCTGGACTGTTTATTCGGACATCCTTCCTCACTCTGGGTGAAGCAGTCGG
This sequence comes from Perognathus longimembris pacificus, assembly GCF_023159225.1. NCBI lineage: Eukaryota > Metazoa > Chordata > Mammalia > Rodentia > Heteromyidae > Perognathus > Perognathus longimembris. The sequence goes on along the minus strand of NC_063172.1, from coordinate 3,793,520 downwards.
GTCACACTGTATGACTTTCTGTAGGTCTCACAGCTTAGCACAGAACCAATCAGAGAACAAACATTGTGTATAAAAGAAACCTACTCAAGAGGAAATCATGAATGAAACCGAGATCACAGAATCTTTAGGGACACACTGAGAAATTAGTATGTGGGACCAAATGAGCTACACTTATTTTAGAAGGAAATACAGCCAGTTGCCAGTGGCTCACACTTATAATCCTAGCTATTTAGGAGGCTGACATCCAGAGAGACATGGTTCAAAGCCAGCCTGGGAAGAAAATCCTGTGAGGTTCCACTTCCAGAATAACCAGCAAAAAAACCAAGACGGAGGCATGACAAGTGGCAGAGTACCTGCTGAGCAAACAAGCTTAGTAAGTGCAAGGAAGGCCCTGAGTTCAAATCCAGGAACTGGGAAGAAAAAAAAAAAGATACACATATACACACATGCAAATATATATGTGCACACACATACATGTATATACACACCTATAAGTATGTGTACATAGATATGTATATATATATATATATGCAAAATATAGGCAGACAATATTAGATGCATCTTCCTGGAGAATAAAGGATGAAACAAGGTATTCTGCCCTATGCAATAAGTTTAGCCGTAAGTTAAAGAGTACTTCATGTTGTCTGTGCCGTTTAGTGCAATGGAAAGGAATATGCGATGGTCACAGCTTCCAACACCTCACATTACGTGCCACGTAGCTCCGTAAGGTGCGTCCACCGATGGCCTTTCCTCCACTCTCAATCAACAATGGCTTACAGCATATCCCGAGCAGGAAAGGAATTTTATCACTCCGATGGTCCCGAGAAACCTGAGCATGCCCAGTGTCCAATATGGCGACCGCCGTCTGCGGTCATGCTGGGTGATGTCTGAGGTTTCAGACGCGACCTCCCCTTGGAAGCAGTGCGACTGGATCACGTGGCAGCCAGGTAAGATTCCCAGGAGTCTGCCTTTAGGAAGGCAGCAGGTCTGAGCTTCACCCCTGGAGTTTCCACTGCCTGACCCCTGCCGGGCACTGCTCTGGAGCTCGACTTGCTCCTTTCGTCCGTGTCCTCTTAACTCTTCAGGAATCCTTTCCAGACCTACTCAGAAGCTCACAGCGTCATCACGAGCCAAGGTCAAACTATTTCTGCATCGGACTCCGTTGCTGTGGCTGGGAGGAAGGACCGGAGAAGCCATCGGGCACTTGTGAAGGGCCGCCTCTTTCCAGCGGATACATTCAAGGTCGTGCCAGAGAACGGACGGAGCACCAGGTGTGCGAGAATGAATGGGAGACGTTCCTGCCTCAAGGGAAGATGGAGGAGAGCTACGGGGGCAGAATGAAGGCGTGATGCGTGGTGAGAGATGGTCTTGCAGAACCATAGCAAGGCACTGGGCTCGGATTCATCCCGCAACAGGAATCCTCCCTCTATGACTTGATTCCTGGGTGAACATGGTCAGCCGCTCCCAAGGTAGGGAGAGGCAGAGACAGGAAGTGCGGGTGGAAACTAGGACTGAAAAGGTGCTGAGGTGTAGAGAGTGAGACCTTGGACCAGACGGACAAAACCACAAGCAACAGGTGAGCGGCCAAAACGATGACAGTTCAGCCAGTCTACAGTCATACTCGTTAAGGAGACTTTAGGAAACCAGATTTGAGACGGAATAATGCTTCCTAGGTCATCTAATGTATCGGTTAAATAAATGTCTTGTATATAATTAGCATCTCATAAGAGCATAATTTGGGTATTGAATGCTGACTTCGATTTTTAACAAGATGAGTGAGGTTTACAATGAAGAAACATCTCGTGATTGGAGGAGTCATAGTAAAAGAGCATAAAGAAGACTGAGCGTTTAAACTTCGGCTCTACCTTAGCTAAACTGTGCAACCTTAAGGCCAAGTCATCTGACATCTGTCTCTATTATTTGTCTGGTATCACATCTTAAGGGTAGCCTAGCAAAAAGAAGTTGAGCATTATAAGTTATTTCCATTCTCTAGTTATTTGTTTGGAAAAAAAAAAAAGAGCCAAGTTTGTTTTACCTCTGTTCTCGGCTCTGTGTTTAATCACGAAGTTCGAGTAACTGTTTTGCAGTCAAATATCCACAACCCCATGGGTGAAACAAGGGCACCCGGTTCTTTGGAACTGGTCGTGAAGAAGGGTGGGAAAACGCAGTCAAGAATCCCATGTGCACGCGGAGGAAGAGGCGGCCTGGTGTTAGGATTTCTCGCGGGTTCCTTCCCCGCTGTGCGCTGCATGGACAGTTCCCCATTGGCGTTCTTTGGGGAGCTCCTTCTGAGCCCAGTCTGTGTGTCCTGTCCGTGGCAGCAACTCTGTCCACCACCTGCCTTCCGGGATGGGATGACTTCCATCTGCTTTATGTCCAACACCTGGCCCAGTACAGATTGTTAGGAAATATTTGCAACCTAAGAGAAGACTGTGATTTTGACTCAATTTCTTCCGTCTCATGGAGCTGCAGACTGACCAACTGTAATGGGAAGATTATTTTTTGTTGTATATGAAACAAACAGCTTGGTTCGATAGTGGCAGTGTGATCATTTCGGATCTATGATATGGAAAGATCACTGCCTTGCTTTCCCATGCAAAACAAGAGAAGACTGGGATTTTGAGCAACCAGTATTCCTTCACTGTAGCCTTTTTTATCCGGTAGCATGCTTTGCCGGCTTCTCCACGAGAAGCTGCCTGCAGAGCTGCCTGTTGTGCTTCTCAGAGGGAAAGTTCTAGAAATGAGGCGGCAGGGTGTGCTCATGGATTCTCTCCAGGCAGGGTGAGGTTCCCCACAGAGTCCGCTCAGGAGAGGGGCTTGAGGACAGCCGGCGGCCCCATCCCCAGGGCCCTCGTTCCCAGGAGGAAATCTTCCTCTCCGCGCCAGCAGTGGAAATGTCCACCCGATCTAAGAGAATGTTGCATAGTGTCTAACTTCAAGCACCTCTCTTTACACGCTTGGGCCCCAACATCTTTTCCATCTGCCCTTCTAGTATACCATAGACTCTCTCTCTCTCCCTCCCTCTCTCCCTGTATCTCTCTCTCCTTCCCTCCCCCCACCTTTCTCCTCTCTCCTGTTCAATTTATAATGGCATCATGGATTCCCCCACATCTCACCTCCACCAGACCGGCTTTCAGCCGCTCAGCCTTCGTGTCTGGCTTCGTGGCCACTTTCATGAGGGCTTCCCTAAGCACCTGCTACCTCACCGAGCTTCTTTCCTCTGAGCGCTCCTAAAAGCCTACGGCTTCTATCTCACGCCATACTTGAACTATGTGTCTTTTCGGCCTTTACAAACATATCTCCGGCATAGGTTAAGCCCTCAATGAAAAAGTATTAAATGAATGAATGAATGAATGTATGTATGAGTGAATGTACGACACAATGGAATACCTCTAATGGTGGCTGGCTATGCAGGGTCGATGTTCTCCTCGAGCCTCCCATTCAAAGCTGTCTTCTTGCCCTCCCCAAAGCAACAGGAGCTGTAGTTCCGCAATGCTTTGCACCTGTCCACGCCCCCACCAGAGCCCTCAGTGGATCCTATCACCTCACAAGGCGGGTCTTCCTTGAGCCCCCTCCGAGTGGGGACTGGGCCTCCTACTTCCGAGCTCCTTTCCAGCACAGACCGAAGTGACGTGGCAAGTCCTGTGGATATGAAAAGCCAGCTTCTTTCTGTTCCACCTTTTCTCGGCCTCGTGGCGCTCTGTCTTCTTTCAGCCTGCACTGAGGTATGCACGTGCCTCTAGAGGAACTTCCAGCTCCTATCTGCTCCTCCTCTGTGTTTATTCTGGTTCGTCAACAACAAGTTCCAAATAATCGCAGTGTTAGTAACTTTTATTTCTAACTAGTGTTAGGAAATGTCACAAAACGTACAAGAAAGAAAATAAATAAATAAATAAAAACGATGCTGAGAATAAAGACATACTGGGCCATAATCTTGACAGGCAATATTTCTTTTATAATTTTTATAACTGATAATAGAATGCCTCCTGTATTATTATACATATACATATTATGTGTATATTTATATAGATATAGTTATATATATATATCTGCACTTTAATAGAAAGAGACATAAAAAAGCCATTTTCAAGTGAGTCATGACACATAATACATGACACTCTTATTTACAATACAGAGATGTACTTTCTACAGGATCATAGCAGATGCTCAGAGGCCAAGGTGGTTTACAAAGATAGCAGGACACCCCTATCCAAAAAGAGGGGCACGGGGCAACTGGACATTTATTGCCATTAGTTCTTACTATGTCCAGACCGCAGAGGGAAGGTAAAAATGGCATCTGGTTATTGGAAAAGGTAAAGGCCATTGGATTCATCCATCACCCCCGGTGATACGGTCTTTCACATGACCAGAGAATGACAGAATGCTGCTGAGGGGAACTGGAAACACAACGCGAAATGCACTCCTCAGAGGGGCCGTGCTCCACACGCGATCAGAAAGGAGCGGCTGCCACAAGCCCACGGCTCCGCAGAGTGCACAAACACTCGTCTAAATCAGGGAGAATGGGATCCAGAGTTGCCCAACTAGGAAACCAACTTTTACTCAGCCCAGCATCACTGTGTAGGAGCAGTCAAAGACTTACTCAGCAACTCAGAGAGACTCCCCATAGGCAAACCTCAGTGTTCAGCTAAGAACGTAAGGAACTCTCAGAAAAGACCCATGAAAAACCGGAAATCCACTGTGGGGGTGTCTCCCCGGGAATGACATTCCCAACCTCCACCAGCACCATTACAGATGCATGGAAAATCCACGCGTTTCCTCTGCTGCAAAGTTGTCTGTGGAGACTTCGTTCTTATGTTCTGAACTTCAGTGTGAATTGGAGGGATGAGCCCAGATTCACGTGGTATCATTACCCTGATATCCGTGACCTGGAGCCATGCTGCAAGGTGCCTGGAGCTGGTGAGTTTCTGCACACAGAACGAACTTTCTAGAGGAAAAGCATGGGCTTCCATTGCCATTCCTTGACACAACTAAATGACTCGTCCTTCTGTCTCGTGTGTGTACAGCGCAGTCAGTCTCTGGGACTACACTCAACACCGTGGTAACTTTCAGAACATCCATTGGAATCCACTGACCCATAAGAGTGTATGTTGTCTTCAGGCTGCCTTTTGTTCTCTAATCTCATCTCATTCTTATCCCTATGACTGACCAGTCTTAATGGATGGTGACCTTTCCTAGCCCTTTATTTTCCTAAGGCAAAAAGACATCTCTATTGGTAGATAACCAGCACCCTGCTGAGAGCTCTCCTGAGGATTTTCCCTGGCACACTTCCATTTAGATATCTTTCTTTTTCCATGGAGAGGGGCAGCTGGCCATGTTCATCGTTTGGCATTTTTGCGATTGCATTCAACACTCCCACGGCACTTCTTAGGAAGTGTACCATTGGCGAGTTCACACATTCATGCACGAATCCCCAGGTTCCTTCTGCGAGTACACAGTCTCACTCCATTTTCCCTGCTGCACACTGAGATCTAAGCAATCACAAAAACAATTCGTAGACCTGACTATGCATAGAAAAGGTGTGAGAAAGGAGGCAACGAAAGTTGCTCCGTACATTCCCTGTAGCTGGTTTGGTTCGTAACAAGCAATCATTTTGCGTGTATATACCGATAAATCCCTTACCTTATTTCTCCTTACCTCAAGTCACCCCACCCACTGCTGTTATCAAATAAAATGGGGTTTTACCACACATTTCTGTGTCCCTTGCTTAGAACACATGAAGCGAGAATGACAATATGGATATCACATTTTTTTCTGAACAAGTGGCACATTTGACTCTATGGAGGATTCTATTTACACAAATATGTTCCATTTCTGCACAGTGGGTAACCTGAGTTCTGAAATGCTTATCTGCACTTAATGTAACCAAAATGATAAAGCTATGAGCTAGTAACATATTAGACAAAGCTACTTCAATGGGAGCCATCTTTCTCTGAGCAGTGTTTTTAACAGGCGGGCTCACCAATTCTAAGGATTCTGTATTTTTATCTTCCCTATCGTTCTTAGAAAGCTTCTTGATTGAGACTCCAGGAGGCCAGGCAAATTCAGGCAAAATGTGTTGTGTTGGACACTATTCATTCACCTTTCCCCAACTGTCTGAAACAAAAGCACCTCATTGCATCGTCCCACCCCTGCCTTCCATCCCTCCACGCCGCCATCCAGCCAGCCAGCCGCCCTCCTGCCGCTCCACCCTGCAACGCCGAAGTCTGTGAAAGGGTGTGGTAGCTAAAGAGCTCAATGGGTGAGAAACGTGTCCGGAGTGACCGCAGGCCAGCTCCCCCACAGCCGCTACTTGAAATAGTTGAGTCCCGCCACCAAGAAAAACTTCTCCAGGAAAAGTTCTGAATCCAGCACCGCGATGTGAGCGGCGCGGCCGATCAAGGTGTTGGCAGTGTTGGGCAGGGCGTGGAACACATTGTGTCGGATCAAAGAGCAGTCCTTGGCTTCCACCAGCGGGCCCAGGAGATTGTTGATCATTTCTGCGTAAACTGGCCCTGGAAGAAGGGAAGAAGGATATGAAGGCCTGGGCAGAAGTCACGAGAAGCATCTAGAGAGCAAGACTCTTCGTGTTCACCAAGGGCAGAGTGAGGACCTCAGAGGGGGGCTGTCCTCTCTAAGGAGGGCCAGGAGGAGGAGGAGGAAGACATCAGAAAGGACACTCAAACCCCACATTGGGGTCTCATTGGGGGAGATTACTGGGGACTGGAGCCATGGCTCTACAGATCTGCAGAAGCAAATACCGGCCGACGCCAGGTCTCCCATGAGTCAAGTGGCCCGCCGCTGGCCCCTCTGGTTCTGAGCGCCAAGGAGGGGGAGGAAGAGATTGTAGGGTACAGGGTGGTGGTTGTGCTTTATCTTTATACTTGAACATCGGAGTTGATGATCCTTTCTACCTGAAAATTAACCGGACTATGATCTTACATCGGGCACGGGGCTGGGGGCAGCTCTGACAGCCACATAGAGAGGAGTCATTAGTAATGAACGACTGTGCACACTGAGGCTGTGGTTCATACCACCGGGGCCCGTGTTCTTCCTGCCTGGCAGCTCGGGTCACGGTAACTGCTGAATCGTGTAGGGACGTCTTCCGGCATGACCCTGAAGGCTGGGATACTTTATTGCCTCACTGGGGCGATACTCCAAATACTATGACCTGGTTCATAAGGTGAGTCTAACGGCCCGCATTGTACAGAGCTCCTTGCTGAGTTCAGCAGCTGACTGGCCATGCTGCGGACTTCCCTCCACACCCCCTCTGCTTTCCTTTCCCCCAGTGGCACCCAAAAGCAGACACCATTTCCGGGTCTGCTCTCCTGGGCTAGGAAGGGCCACAAAGTTCACCACAGAGCCAGGAGCTGCTCTTGTCTTCTGTCTCCTTCCTCAAAGTCTTGGTAAAAGCTTTGAGGCGGAGAAGGTAGAAAGGTTAATGGAAATAACTGGGAATTTGATCATTTAAAAATAAAATCTGAGTCTTCATCTTGTGAGGAAAAGGAACTAGTTAAAAGATAAAATCCCCCTCCGGCTCCCGCCCCCCACCCCGCCCCGCCACCCCATGTCCATTGCTGTTTGAGAATCTTGGTTATTGCGATCACTATGGAGATGCTGAAAGGTTATGAGCTCTAAAAATTTTACAGGAATTCTGCTTGTTTCATAAAGGAAATGGACACCAGTCCAAAGTCCACACAAAAGCAGTAAGGAACATCAACTCTGCGTCGCGGGCTGGGCGGATGGCTGTCCTTGGAAAAGGATGCTGGGAAAACCAGGGGACTGTAAGAATACTACACCGACGTTGCCAAGCAACTGACACAGAAGCACCTGATGGTTATGTCACCGTCAGAATGTGTTCAAATGACGTGTGCAATGAGGGCCAATAGACCATGACAAAAATAAAACTAAAACAGACCAAGTCACTCCGAATTGACTGAGTGAACCAAAGCATGTTCAACCTCGAGGTAATTCTCAACAATGCTTTTACACATACATTGCATACCCTTCATTATTTTTCTTACCGAAAACACTATTTTTATCTTGACTAACTCTTGGGGCGACGTGACACTTTAGTAGCTACATTAGAAAGTAAGTTAGAGAAGAGAGGGAGGCATTTCATTTCATCTGGGTGGTATTGAAATAGATAGCGGTGTGAGAATGAAGGGAGGGGTGAAACAATCAGGACCCAATGCGCTCATAAATTTGTATGTTCTATTGAAATTCCTTTGTACAACTACTTAAAGATACTTATTTTTTTTTCATGTTGGGAAACAGGACCATCAGTACGTATAAAACAAAACACATACATCAATACG